>NC_056729.1:616306864-616335544 GCF_019279795.1 Protopterus annectens | reverse complement strand
ATTGGGAAAATTGGTTTCTATATAGTATGCAGGTGAGGTTGATACTTCCATACCTCCGGAATTACAGCGATATGTAAAGGAATGTTACTAAATGACAGCTGTCCCGTGTATTTCTGTCCCAGATATTTGCAGTCATTGCAGTTGTGTTGGTAACTGAAACTCTTTGGCATGGTTTGCCACCTTTTCAAATGGCCATTGTGGGACACTTGCGGGACACACATCGGTGTTTACAGGCCGATACATACCCATGGTCAGTACACAGGATAGCACATACTTTTATACTCAATACATACTTATTGTTGTAGGACTTTAGCTACTTATCATATTGCATGTAACATTTACGTTTCTTACATACAGGCATAACTATTTAATGCAACTATTACATAATATATGGGACATAATAATGTCCTACAATCTTGGACAGTTGCCCTTTGTAATGTTTTATGTCAGGACACAACTGGCCAGGGAGGGGCTGTCCCTCCTAATGTGGGACAGGTGGTAACCGTATGCCTACGGCTAGCTATAACTACACCTATCATAATGATCTACCTCCAAGTTGGCACTAACAGACACATGATGCAGACACACACACACACATTACAGTCACACGGAAACGCACACGGCACCCTCAACACACAGATATACAGACTACGGCAATCACAAACACAGTTGAACACAGTACCTACGTGGACCGCAACACCGGCAGCGGTAACTAAATGTCCCTTCATATCGTGATAATATTACTCGCGGTTCTAGTGTTCCGGTACTGTGTTCTTTCTGTCTTTCAGCCTCGTGGTTATGCATGTCGGTATGTGACACATTCCATAGTTGGCGGTATCCTCCAAGGTTTTATAAATGTCGTTGACCTATCTATATATTTGCAGATATCAGTGAATCCGTATATATCAACATATATCTCTCTATCACCCTTTCTATCTGTATTATATATATGTATGTATATATATATATATATATATATATATATATATATATATATATATATATATATATCTCTGACAGAGAAAGTGACAGGCAAAATACACCTTTCATTGTGTACTTGTCGGTGTATACTGTTTCCTGGACTCTGCACGTTTGTGTCTGAACCTGTCACATTACACACCTGCCGTAGGTACATCTTGGCTACCATAGTGTTAGGTGATTGTATGCATGATTGTGTGTTCTACTCCTGGCAGTGGTCATTTTACCCTTCAGAGCAGGCACTATTAGTACAGGGGTGAATAACGCTGGTTTCACCTGTTCTAGACATCATTGACCGTGATCTGTGCGATATTCAGAGAAGCTTAGCCCTGTTTCGCGCATATCCATATAGTCATATTTAAATGACACTTACCAGCACTGGGCAACGCATATTCCTGCTAACATGTGCTAAACATGATCTGATGACCTGCATCTGATATGCATTATTCGTGCCTTCGGGATTACATTACATCCCTTGCAGGACGTGGGACCGAGAACATGCACGACAGTCACTGCGTTTACCACTTGGCCATCTGGGATTTGTACACGTGTTATGGCATTTTGTATGTGGAGTATACTATGGCTGTTACTCCATACTGCACTCACATGGGTAACTCATTTAGTTTACATATGGATGAGTCCAATTAATGGTATGTCTATGCGATGTTTACTGGATGTGCTCCAGCATTAGGTATGTATATCACAGTGAGCAACACACGATAATGTGCTACACCTTCAAACGACCGTAGGTGGAGCATGCTGGGGTGACGAATACCTGTCATGGGTACACCCCATGCCTTGACACAACATCCATGATTACATTATGTGGAGCCCCTCATTAACACAGCAGGGAATCCGTGCAGAGTGTGTGGAGAACAGTGCTTACTTACATGTGATCCCGCGATTGCCTCTGCTCCACTGAGTGACGGTTGGTTACTCAATGCTGTGGCGACAGCAGACACTGTTTGCCTCGTTTGATGTATGGCCTCTGACAATAGGGCGTGTACCTACCGATGTACCTAGGAACCTATACACACAGCACCAACATATGCTGATAGGCGCATGTACTGTTCAGGTGTTGACATTCCTTGTTCCAATAGCTGTTGTGTGTACAATGTCTGAGGGCTGCCTATGTAGGATTCACACAGTAGGCCACCTATACATTACAATTTACAGGTGGTCGTGTGTGTGTGCCATCCATTTTACTGTGTGTGCAGGTGGTGAGGTGTGTCAGTCCATAGGAGCCTACACTGTCGGAGTATGTGCTATACGTTCCCTTTTTGCCAAGGCGTAGGCATATTGGGCACGCCTCCATCTGTCTACTGGCGCTGGCACAGGGTGTTCGTGGTCTGAATCCCTCTGTGCCTGTGATGGCCTTGGCAATTGCAGTGGGCTATGAGGGCCTTCACCATTATGTCCCTGCTGCAGCTGTTTCCGCAGGATCATATTATGTAGCATGGCACATACTATGAAGATGTGGGCACACGTGCCTGGAGAGTACTGCAAGGTTCCACCAGATGTGTCCAAGCAACGGAACCGTGATTTCAGCATCCCGAACACACGCTCTATGATGATTCTGGTTTGTGCGTGTGCCTCATTATGGCGTTCTTGCATGGGTGTGTGTGCATTTCTGATGGGAGTCATCATCCATGGCTCCAGTGCATAGCCAGCATCCCCCACAAGGTGGCCATGTGGGATGTCCCCCCTGACAAATACCTGATACAGCTGTGAGGCATGCCAGATATGGGAGTCATGGTAGCTTCCAGGGCTGCCAGCACACACATCCATGATAATGCCCTGGGCATTGCACATGACCTGGCAGTTGATGGAGAGGAATCCCTTGTGGTTTATGTAGCGCCAACCATGCTCACCGGGTGGTGACTTGATATGTATGTGCGTGCAGTCTATCGCACCCAGTACCTCCAGGTAGTGTGCCACATGGTGGAAGTGATGCATATTGCTGGCCAACTCCTCCTGAGTTCGGGGGAAGTATATATGCTCATTGGCATGTGGTAACATGGCATCCAGGAACTGGTGTAGTACCCTGGATGCTGATGCCTGTGAGATCCCCATTATATCTCCAGTTGGCCTTTGAAAGGTACCTGTGGCTAGTATTCGCAAGCTCACACATACCATCGTGTCCACTGGGATGGGTTCCCCTCTGTTGTTTCTGGATCTCAGACGTGGCTGGCACAGCTCAACTATTTGCTGTAAGATGTCCCTGTCCACCCTGTAATGCTCTACTAGCTTCAGATCATGTAGCCCCTGGTAGGTTACCCTTGGTCTGAACACTCTTCTCCTCCTCCGGGGCCTGCGGTGGTTGTCAGCATCATCCTCCACAACACCGTCAGTCTCTAACACATGGTGATGAATCACAGCTATGGCAGCTCTCAACATGTACATTTTAAAATTTCCCCATGTGTTTACATCTATGGTGCAGTGTTTGAGAATACACAGGTGTGTGTAGGGTGCTTTCACACTTTATACTATTGTGCTGTGAACACCGATGATGTCATAGGGTGTGTATGTACGATCGTAGCTACAGGGTATCTTATGTGTTTTACTACAGGAACTACTATTGTGGTGCCTTTGGTGTTGAATTACATTTGACTGCCGTGGATTACCTCTTGCCCTTCCCTTTACATTTCTTCACGTTTCACCTACCATTTTCTGGCATGCATCCAGCAGCCTGCTTTCATTTGTACTTTCCTAGACCTGGCTTATCTTGCTTAATGTGTTCTATTGCCAGTCTACTGTAGATTTGCTTTGCTCTCCTCTGACAGTTCTCCTTTCTTTGCAATCCAACTCCTCCCCTATCCTGTTTTGCAGGTTTCTGCGAGTAGACTTGTCAGCTGCCGTCGATTGCCCGCTGTGAGTTAATAGGTGTTAATTGCTCAGTTGTACTCCAATTACCCTACTGTGGCATTTCCTTCTTTTCTTCCCCTGACCTTCCTGTTTGTGCTATGGTTCGCGGCACGTGCATCCGCTTACCGGGTTTCGGGCACCTTTTCATTCCCGTACACATGTGCTTTCGGTCACCATATGTGCTCTCAGCTAAACGATTCTATACCTACCTCCCCACCCCTGTCCTGCAGCTTTGCTTAGCAACGGCCAGACCAGATTTGCATTGCTCCAATGTGCTTACAGCTACGGTGGCACACCCCACTGCTGATGTCATGTATACCTCTGAGCCACTCCTCAGTGTTATAGCACTGCGCCGTATGGTACATCTTTAATCCGGTGGGACGTTTGCGATTCAGTATTACCTGCCTCATTTGCATGGCATTGACTACTAATTCATAATTACCGCGCTGAACACTGTCACAGACCCTTAGCAACCCTTGCAGCTTGGTTGTGGTGTACCATGCATACCATTGCGTATTATGGTGAAATCTTGATTTGTATTACATTGCGATTTTATGGCATTTGTATATATTTTCTTTGTGCTCCAGTTTGCGTACACATGCCCTTGCAGTTGTACTTTGCGTTGTGGACATGACATTAAATGTTGTTTTTTAGGTGTTGTGCATCTTTTCTTATGCCATTGGCTGTGTATTTAGCCATTGGCATATGTTAACTTTGTAATACATGAGTCTGGGCCGCTTCCATAGCTCCGATGTTCTGTTTGGGAAAATGTAAACCGTGTTTTTTGGTTTACATTTCCGTGGGCTTACGCTATGCCTGCACCACTTCATGAATCGCTATATACCTTCATTTGCATGGTGCGGCACTGCGCATGGGGTGATTAGCAAACCTAAGCCGAGGGCTGCGCAGTTCTGGCGTACGCAGGTAGTGCACGTGGAATTGGATCGTACCTGAATCGCTCGACGGCCATATTTGGCGTTATACCACCTGTGTCTGGTGCAAGCTTCATGAATCCCAGGGAGAATGTTAAATAATGTACAGCAATGACTACAGGGGTTTTCTTTTCTCTTTCTCTTATTCGCTATACCTAATGAATAAAGACATCTATCGGGTCAACTGTTGTGGGAATGAGTGCTGAGAACATGTTCTGTCTCATGAGATCAATAAGCAAAACACTCTAGTAAAAGCAAGTTAGAGGGGAGCAGAGAGAGTAAGTAAGTCGCAAGAAGCTGCAGAAGTGGAAGCACACACACACACACACACACACACACACACACACACACACACACACACACACACACACACACAAACACAATATATAGTGAAAGGGAAAGATTTGACTACAGCTTAATATAGAGGGATATAGTATCTGAAATCTAGGATCCCTTAAAGGAGCAATTGAGAGAGGGGAGCCTCCAAAGCTCAAGGAGCTAAAAATAAGGAGGAACTAGTATATGTGAAAAGATGACACTTGGGGGGGCATCAAAGGCCCTAAGCAAACACAGCACTGTGACAGAGAAAAGGACAAGAGAAGTCAAGCCAGATGAAGTGATATAGATCCCAACCAAGAAAGGAAGCAGATGCTGTAGATATAAATAGTTAGATAAGGGTTGTTTTTTTGATGTGTTGGGGGACGTGTTAAAAAGAGAATAGTCAGAAGGCAAATCTAAAGACAGGAGGAAAGTTGGAAGCAAAGAACTGTGTTGGGGTAGACAGAGATCAATATATAAGCATAGGGGAAAGATGTAAGGTAGGATAAGGAAATGAAAAAAAGATATAGACAAGAAATTTACAAAACAAATAACACTGAAATAAAGGTAGCTTAATGGAATGTAAATGGGTAAGTAGGAGAATGGGAGTCCAATATTGACCTTACAGGAAGCCCATTTGTTGCACGGTGAACATCATCATGGTTAAGTAAGAGGTGGGGAGAACAATCTGGTTAATGAGAAAGAACACTCCCTTTACTGTACAAGAGTTAGTGGAGGATGAAAAAGAGATGTGTGCTGGTATTATGGGGTGGACAGGAGGGATGAAGCTCCACTGAAAATAATGATAAGAGTGCAGCAGGTGTTATTATCAAGCTTATAATAATTCAAGACATACTTTTCTTGCTAATATTGGACTGAAATATAGTTACAGGAAAGAAGGAGGTAAACAGAAGCATGAAAAGCAAAATAATTGGCAAGGAAGGGAGGTTTAAGACGCTATCTAAATATGGTAGGATCAAGGAATATATGGAAAACAGGTGAAAAGGACGGCCAGGAAGAAGGATATACTCATTACTCTTATAAATATTGGAGTTGGTCTAGGTTAGACAGGGGGTATGTGAACACTGAAAAGCAAGGGGGGTTGGGTAAGGTAGTCTGTGAACAGAATCCCCTTTCAGGTCATGTGCTGATGATGGTGAACTCAGGATAAGATAGCGAGCAGAAATGGCAAGTCATTGAAGATTTCCAGGATACTTATTGGAGAAGGAAAATAATAGGGCAAAACTAGTAAGAATAATAAAAACAGTGCTTGGTGATGACACAGACTGGAGGGGGAGAGGTGGGACAGAAGTAAAAGGGAGATAAGAGCTATGATACAAAACTGGGTCCTGCAAAGGTAGCATAATTTAAGGGTAAATCAAAAAGCAATGTTAAATAAATTATCAGAGATACAGAGGCTTGGAAGGGAGAACACAGATAATCAAGGAGAGAGACAGGGAGATAAAACAGAAGTCGCAGGACTGGGATGGTGAGAAGATATTGGAGAACTGAGTAAGGATGGAGAAGCTATACTTCAACAGCTCCCCAAATTGATCAAGGCACTGGCAGTTAGGATAAGGTAGTAGGAAGTGTTCAGAGGGATATTTTAAAAAAGACATGAAGGAGGAGGGGAGGTAAAGACAAAACTGGAAAAATATTAGAGATTTTCAGTAGATATTTTGGTACTCTGCTTGCAAAGGAAGATGAAACACAAGACATGGAGAAGAATAAAGAGGATGTATACAGAGATCCTAAACTGCTGACAATGGCAGAGGAAGATGGAATGAAACTGGTAGCCCTGGTAATGCAGGAAGAAATTTATAGAGTTTGGAAGACACTGTCAAGGAAGGAAACACCAGGCAGTGATGACCTTCCTATACGATTGTGGGAAGTGGTCAAGGGAAAAGTATGTGTAATATACAATTGGTTAATATCATTATAGAGAGAGAGGGGCAGGATGTGCCAGCCTCTTGGAAAAAAATAGGTGGTATATTGATATACAAGAGGGGGAGAGAAATGTTGTCACCCTCCTCATACAGATCCATCTCAATTTTAAACCATGATTATAAATGTTTGATGACAGTCTTGACAGAATGATTAACTCGAATACTACCAAGAATAATACATGTATATCTGACTGGGTTAGTGGAGGAAGGATATCTGACTGTGTTAGTGGGGGGAAGGCGGGCAGGAGATAATATAATGAAGACACTGTTGTTGCTGCAGGACACACAAGGAAAAAGTTAGTTACATTGTCTTTAGATGCAGAGAAAGCTTTTGATACTGTGAGATGGAAGCATTTATTTAAATTACTAGAACGGTGAAGATTTCCTGGTACGTGGATTGAGCTACTGGGAACACTTTATAAAGGATGAAGGATAAGAATCAAGGTGAGAGCAAAGCTGTCTGAAGAGATAAGGATAGAAAGGGGAACAAGGCAGGGTTGCCCACTGTCCTCCCTGCTTTTTGCCCTCTGTATGGAGACTTAGGATCATAGGAAGTTACTAGGCTAATGACCCTAGGGCCCTACAAGCCTAGCCAGTGTTCTACCCTTATTTCCATGGTCAGCACCTATTGCCCCTGACCAGGAGGGACACTTGTGGAACCCCCGGGGTGAAACGGTTACCCATCTATTCGTCCAGACAGCATTTGAACAGGGCCAATGAGGTGCTCTGTTTGACATAAAGTGGGAGTCTGTTCCAAAGGTATGGTAACCTCTGGGAGACAAATCTGTCCCTCCAGCAGATTTTATTAATGTCACATACCAGGTTAAGGTCTTTAGAGCGAGTAACCCATGTACCATTTGACTTGCAGATATGCAGCATTTCCAGTAAAGCAGGGTCAGAAATTACATTATATGCAAGGCAGAGATCGCCTCTGAGTAGTCTGTATGAAACAGAATAAAGTGACAGTAATTTCAGACTATCCACATAGGATAGATGCTGAAGACCTTGAATTTTCCTTGGGAGGAAGCTTTGTGGTCTCTCCAATTGCTGCAGGTGCTTGGAAAGGTACATACCAAAAGGGGCACTGTACTCAATTATTGGCCTGATGAGGGAAGAGCACAGGGAGGTTATAACTTCTTTTTTTCTGGAGGCAATGCCCTTACGTATGAGATGAGCAATAAAGAAAGCCCTTCTTACCACTGTGGAGACATGGTTATCAAAGGTAAGATTGCTGTTAACCTGTGTGCCCAGGTCTCTCACCACTGAGTGCATACTTAAGGTGTTGTTATTGATGTGGTAGTTAGCAGGAACATCACTCTTATGAAAAGAGATGATAATACATTTTTTTGCATTGAGTTTAAGGCCATGACTTTGGCACCAATCATTTGTTTGTGTAAGACCCTCTTGTAGGATGCTGACATAATTTGGAGATTCTATGACCACTCCCAGTTTGCAGTCATCAGAAAACTTTGTCAGCCACAGACCTTTAGTTTTTGCTTGTACTTTGGAGAAATAGATTACAAACAGTAAAGGTCCCAGGACTGATCCCTGTGGAACACCACTGGTTACAGGTCTGCTGTTGGAGGTGGATTTTCCTATTTTCACTATATGTGTGTTCCGTCAGTGAGCCATTTAGCAACCCGTCTAATGATATAAGGGTTGATACCTACCTGGGTGAGCTTGTCAATGATGCCTGAGTGGGGGATAGGGATAGTGTCAAAAGCCTTGGCTAAGTCTAGGTAGGCTGTATGCACAGATTTCTTCTCATCCAGGGACTTTGTGACTGTCTGGAAGAAGTCCAACAGGTTTAACAGGCATGATCTCCCTTTGACAAATCCAAACTGAGTAGGGCCAAGTGTTTGGAGATAACCTATATCTTTGTTGATAACATCCATGATGGTTCGCTCCATGGCCTTGCAAATAAGGCTAGTCAGACTAATAGGTCTATAGCTCCTGTGGTCAGTGGAAGCACCACCTTTGTGCAAGGGAATAACGGTGGCCATTTTCCATTCAGCTGGGACAAAACCGGTGCTTAGACTGTGATTGAAAAGAGTACCCAATGGTGTTGCTAATTCTTGTTAGACTCAATGTATGAAACAGCCTGGAATGTTATCAGGTCCCATAGATGCAGTGTTTTTGGCCTTAGGGCATTTACGACCTGCTCTTTAGAGATACAAGGTAGGAGATAGGTGGTAGGGATGTTATGGGGTATGTGTGGCAGGGACAGGGGAATGAAGTTTTCACAGAACCTGTTGGCCAACAGGTTAGCTATGTCCACAGGCTCAGTATATGTGGTATCATTAACAACCAGTTCAACACAAATATGGGCCTTTCCTTTTAGGTTACAAATGTAACTAAACAAAGCCTTATGGTTGTCCTTAGTTGAGGAAGCTCATTTGGATTTGTAGTTTGCTTTGGAGGACTTCACAAGAAGTCTTATTTGCTTGTTTAAGCTGAGGAGGGAGTGTTTCCAGTTTAGGGCTTGCTCCCTCTTCCACTTTAAGTATAGCCATCAGGAATTCTACAATAAGAGGATATGACTGGAAAAATAGACAGAAGAAAATGTCCTTGTTTGCAGATGATCTGCTTACCTTATCAGGGATAGAGGAGAATTTAGAGAGAGTTTGGTGGGTATTAAGGAGCTTTGAGAAACAATCGGGGTGTAAAGTAAAACAGGAAAAGAAGCAATAGCAATAAACACAGATATAGACTGCAGGATGAGAATTCTATGGATGTTATGTATGAGAATGTATGTGAAAAGATAAAATATCAGATGAGAAAAATGCAAAAGTATTAGAGTAGATTTAGATTAACAGGCACAGATTTTGCAATTGTTTATTCCCCCACAATTATTTTGTTTGGGACAGTCATTTTGGTCACTCCCAAAGACGATTTATATGAAAAATGCATAAAAAAACAGCTGATGAGAGACTATATTTGTGAGAGGGAGAGAAGCCAAGGGTAGCATAGGAAAATTTAACCTGAGAGCGAGAGAGAGAAACAGCAGGATTGGGTGTACCTAACATGATATATACTTGCAGGGATGTCAGCTAGTGCTAATAATGAGGCTGGTTGATATACAATATCAGGCTAACTGGAAGTCTATGATTCAGTTAGGAAATTAAGTATTAAGCAGAGATGGAGATATAGTGGAAGTGTCTTGGAATCCTCAAGGGGAAGTGTAAAGCCCCCCCCCCCCCATTCTAAATGAGCCATAAAAATTGTTTGTAGATGTGTCAAAAATAAAAAAGAAGAAAAATATGGAAAGAACAGCTGCTGCCAATAGGGAGTACAAAACAGTAAAAAAACAAGAATCTGCATTATGGAGAGGAAAGATAAACCGGGTATTATAAACTACTGGTGTCAGGTAATAGTGAAGAACAGAATTAAATCCTGGGAAGAAGTGCAACAGCAGTTTACACTCCCAGCTGAATTACAGTGGGAATACCAGGGAGTGTTGTAAAAATGGAATAAGATGAAAATAGATTTAAGAAGGGAGCAGACTCAACTAAAAATATTGAGGGATAAATAATTTAATTTCAAAAGCAGACTCAGCTAAAAATATTTGAGAGAGATAAATAATTTAATTTCAAAAGCATGCAAGATGGTACAACAGAGATAAATTAAATCAACAGAAGAAAGGGTGGGGAAAAGAATTAGAGGAACAAGTTACAGTAAGAAAATGGGCCTGGATAACTCAATTGCCAAAATATGTAACAAAGGCAAGGAAAGTTAAGATTTTTGGATGGAAATGCCTGCACAGAGATTTTTACACTCCAGTCAGACTGGCAAGCATGTTCCCTGGGACAGCAAATAGATGATGGATATGAAATACAGGGGAAACATGTACCTGTGTTCATTTTTTGGGACTGTCAAAAACTAGACACTTTTAAGGACCAGCTACAGATTTTATTAGATGGCATATCACCAGGTGCAGTTAGATTAAACAGAAACCTATTCCTATTAGGCTATTATCAACAGATTCCAGGGGAAAATAAAAATCCAGTTGGGGCAATTCTGACAGTAGGTAAAAATGCTGTTAAAAGAAGTGAAAGCTGCAGGAGTTTCTGAGAATTGCATGTACAGCATTAAATAACTTTAAAGGAAAAGGAAATCTGTGAATAAAAGGGGAGAAGCTGGTATAAGAGAAAATGGGGCCCATCGGAATGAAGAACAAAAAATGAAGTTAAGGAAGATGAGGGGATCCATGGGAATGAAGAGCAGAAAATGAAGTTAAGGAAGATGAGGGAAATAGTTAAGTCAAGAACAGGCAAGAGTAGTCAGAGTTGGGAAAGATAGAATGCCCCAAGTGGGGGGAAGAGGTAAGGACAGGAGGAATAAAACTTCAAATGATAGAAATGGCAAGAAGGGGTGAAAAAAGACATTTAAGGACTATGAAGAGAAGACCTGCCTGATGAGGAGGTTAATATTTAACCACTTGTATAGTTATAAGGGGGTATGTTTGAACATGCTATATAGCTGAGAAATTCTAACATAGCAAGGTTCACATAATAATCTACATTTAAGAAGATAATTAGATGTCAATGCTGAATGACTACTACATGTAATTATAATGAAAAGGTAATTTACTTGTGCTGAAAATATCAGTATGTAAAATAGAACACAAAAAGTACACTAGCAATAGCTGTTGAAAAGGTGACAGTAATGAACAAATGGAAAGTTTAATACTAAATAATATGACCTATTTAAGTTGAGCAAATATTTTTCAATATGAATGTAATTGATATGCTATATTGCTAAATGGTGATATGGAATGAGTGGCATTGCTATTGCATTGTTATGAGAAGATGAAGAAATAAAGTATGTTTAATAAACTTAGAAACATGTTAGAATAACAGGTTTTGCATTAGTATGCATTTTCTGAAGAATATGAAGCCTGAAACTCAAATGTTTTCATTACTTACAGACTTCAATCCTCAATGATTTACCAGAAAACCTAAAATATATGCCAAAAATCTGGATATTCTGTGAAATTCTGGACAGTTGAGAGGTGTGTCCTCGACAGTTAATCAGATGCTGGTGGCAGAAGGTTAGATATATCACTGAAAATAAAAAAGCAAGTGAATAGGAAAAGTTTTTGGAATTCCCTAGGACAATGCACCACACGCTGCAGAGGCTAAGTGATTACCATAACAACTGCCCAAGGAGAGCTCCAACTTTACTCCTCTCTCCCCCTCAACCTTCCCTCAGGAAATATCATCAAATATAACTCCCCCTACTATCACTAGGACAGGTCCTTAATGCTCTCTCTAAGACCAAGAATACTGCATCAATGGGCCCAGACAATATCCCAGGATGCCTTCTAAATAGCATGAAACATGACCTATCAGGGCCTCTGGAATTACTATTTAACTGTAGCCTCCAGACATCATGAATGGAGAAAGGCAACAGTCATTCCTCTGCATAAAGATGGGCCATCTACAGACCCTGGAAACTACAGACCCATAAGTCTCACTAGTCTCATATGTAAAGCCATGGAAAGAATTATCGTGCAGATGATCACTAAAGATATAGTAAACCTCCAGACACTGGACCCAACCCAGTTTGATTTCATCAAGGGTAGATCATGCCTACTCAACTTGGTGGACTTCTTTGAGAAGGTCACGAAAGCAATGGATGAGGGCAAAATCTGATAATATCAAAATAATGATAGAACTGCCTACCTTGACCTGGCCAAGGCATTTGACATGACACCCCACTTGGCATTGTTGACAAACTCAAGAGGTTAGGTACAAACCCGTATGTCACCCGGTAGATAACCAACTGGCTCACAGACAGGACTCACAAAGTTGGAATTGGGGAGTCCACCTGTACAAAGAGGCCAGTCACAAGTGGAGTCCCTCAGGGATCAGTCCTTGGACCTCTTCTTTTTGGCATTCACTTCTCAGAAGTCAAGCCAATGTCAGTGGTCTCTGGCTAACTAAATTTGCAGATGATTGCAAATTAGGAGCGGTCATTGAATCTCATACTGACACAAATTTATCAATCCTCGGCTGGGGTGCCTTCTGTGCGGAGTCTGCATGTCCTCCCTGTGGTTGCGTGGGTTTCCCCCCACATCCCAAAGACATGCTGTAGGCGGACTGGACACTCTAAATTGGCCCTAGGCATGAGTGTGTGTGTGTGTGTGTGTGTGTGTGTGTGTGTGTGTGTGTGTGTGTGTGTGTGTGTGTGTGTGTGTGTGTGTGTGCCTTCCATGGAAGGCTGGGCGCCGGGCTGGCAATTCGACACTGTAAAACTCCACTGCCAATCATGAGCGGACAGGTGATCCACTGTGGCCACCCCTAACCAGGAAAAGCCGAAAGAAGAAGAAGAAGAAGAAGAATTTATTTTATTTTACATTTGTTAACTGGGGGTGTCTGACTGAGCTGAAAAGGCCCTTTTTCAGCAGAGCCCCAGGGAGAAAAGCTCCACACAGAAAAATTACAGATACATGTAGATATTTAGACATGATCAGTATACACACACATTACAATAGGCATGTTTTTACAATGGTATGCAGCACATTAACAGTTACAGTGGACAGAACAAACAAGAAAATATTAATTTAAAGATAAAGGTAATTAATAGATTTGTGGTGTACAGCTGAAATTTGTAACATAGGAAGAATACATAAGTGCACAGGTACAGTACATACATTGTACATTAGCCAGTGTTTGTGAGTAAGAGTGAAAACTATTATCAAGTACTCTAGTTTTATTATGTGTACCTTATCCGCTTTCACTAGCCTGGGGAGCAGTCATGGCACTGCCAACTTTGCTTGAGATGTTACCTAATGAGGTTTTTAAAGGAGGCTTTGGATGATGTGTTTTGTATGCTAGTGGGCAGAGAGTTCCATTTTTTAGCCACTGAACTGCTATATAGTGTGTCTCCAAAGCTATTGTAGCTGTTGGTGACTTCTAGTAGCAGTTTGCTTGATGATCTAAGAGGCCTTTTGGCTGAGTGATGTTGTACTAGGTTTTTGAGGGCAGGACACTTATTGGGGAGGTAGTAGATAGAATGACAGAGGCAGAGCTGATTGTAGGTTAGGAGGTTGGGCAGTTCAAGCCAGTGGAGCTGTCTCAAAGCACTACAGTGATGATTTATATATGAGCAATTTGCAGCAAAGTGGGCAATCATAGGTTCATAGGTAGGTACTAGGCTATCGGCCCTGGGGCCTATACAAGCCCAGCCAAAAAGGTACCCTGGATTTTGCCACCCAAGAAAATTATTTTCCTGTGCCACTGTCGAGCAGAGCCACAGAAGTGATCCCCAGGGTGAATTTCCTATTTCCCATCCAGTCATCAAGATCCTGTTATAGCGGGCTTTCATTTTTCTTAGTTCAGTTTTGTTGAGATTAGTCAGAATGGGAGATGTATAGAGTAGGGTGGACAGAAGTTGTGAGCGAGCAATGGCTGATCTTGTATTGTTGGTAAGAAACGGTTTGATACGGTAGCGTGATCCCAGTTTGGCATGTACTTTTTTAATAGTTAAGTTGAGATGACTATCAAATTTTAGGTGGGAGTCTATGGTTATTCCGAATAGCTTAGCCTGTACCACTGGAGCGATTGGAGTAGCATTTGTGGAGTAGATAGTGAATTGACTGTTATCAGTGTTTTTGTTAGGACTGATTATAATCATAAGCTGAGTTTTCATTGGATTGAGGATAAGTTGGGCTTTGGTAAGGCAGTTTTCAACGTCAGAGAATGCTAGTTCCAGGAGGGGCTGACAGACAAACAACTGATGTCAGAGCCATGGACTAAAACTAAATGCCAAGAAATGCATAATAGTATCCTTGGGGAAGTCATCCATCCCTGATAACTATTATATTGACAACACACCCCTTAAAATTGACCCAGTAGTCAGGGACTTAGGGACACACATAGATAGTAATCTAGCCTTTGATCATCACGTGTCTACAGTGGTGAAGAAATCATTCGATGCTGCGCAACGTATAAACAAAGGTATGGCATCTAAGTCCAAGGAAGTCATTGTTCTACTGTATTTGCCATTCATCAGACCTATCATTGAGTACAATGCCCCATTTGGTATGTGCCTAACTGGGCATATCCAACAACTGGAACATCCACAGAGGTTCCTCACTAAAAGAATACAGTGAGTAATTAATATATCCTATGCTGACTGCCTCAAGGCCCTATCCCTGTATTCTGTCTCCTACAGGCTTTTGAGGGGAGCTCTATGCCTGGCATACAGGACATTGTCAGACTCCACTCTGATGGACCTCCTGCATATCCACAAAACAAACAGTACTAGAATTACCTGTTCTAAAGACTTAAACCTTGCCTGTGATATAAATAGGACCTTCTGGAGAGATAGGTATGCATCCCAGAGACTATTCCATCTATGGAACAGGCTCTTCATCCATGTGAAGCAGAGTTCCTCCCTAACCCAATTCAAGTGCAACTTGGACAATTGGATGGGAAACCAGACATGCATCCCTGGTTTGGCACCTATGTCCCCAATGCAAACAGGTAACCTGTAAATGGTTCATCTCCCAGGCCCATGCTTACACTTATCAAGGGTGTCAGAATTTGTCGGAGATTTGGGATGCATGGCTAGGCTTAAAAAGGCCCATGTGGTCGTTAGCCTAGTAAACACCTATGAATCTAGACTCATCATCAATCCCCAACCTACAGGATATCAAAATAACTTAGAGAATAGGCTTACTGTACATCAGTGCCCTGACTGGAGAATGAGCGTTCTCTAGCAGGGTATTAATGTACAAGTAATGCTCGCTGAAAAACGAGTCTGTCTTTTCACAGCAGCATATCAAGCTGCTGTGGAGCTCAAACTGAGAAAATGGAACGGCCGACATTATTTTACACTCGCTTAGCAGAGGTTCTGCTGTTTAGTGACTGTAAAATAAAATAAAAGTAAAATAAAAAGAGAAAGTGTATATAAGGGTGTGAAAGTGTATGCCTGTATGAGTGTGAGAGAGATTGGTTAAGCTGCTGTTTTACACAGACTAAGCAGTGCTTCTGCTGCTTAGTGAGTGTAAAATAAAAAGCATTTGTGACCATGTGTGTGTGTGTGTGTGTGTGTGTGTGTGTGAGAGAGAGAGAAAATATATGCATGCATGAAAGTAAGAGTGAGAGATGATCAAGTGTGTGTGTGTTTATGTTGCTGTCTGCATGTGTGAGTGAATGCATGCATGAAAGCAGAACAGAGAGTGTGTGTGTGTGTGTGTGTGTGTGTGTGTGTGTGTGTGTGTGTGTGTGTGTGTGTGTGTGTGTGTGAAACAGAGAGAAACTGAGGAGTGAGAACAATCGAGTGATCCCTGGCAGCATCACATAGGATCTTTGCGTACATCTCGGCGCAAGAAATCTTGACACAGCCACAAATAATGGGGAAACAAAGGGCTGGAAATAGGAACGGATTTTAAATATTGTTCTTATGAACTTAGAAAGTTGCTACAATAACAGGGCTTTCGTTAGCATGCATTTATTTCTGAAGCAGAGATGTGTGTGTGTGTGAGAGTGTGTAAGATGACAACTAGCAGCAGCAGTAAAGAAATCTGGATAAAGTCTAAAATAAAGGGGGAACAAAGGCTCTAAAATAGAAACTTAATTATTGCTCTTGTAAAATTACAAAGCTGCTAAAGTAAGGGATTTAAGTTAGCATGAATTTTCTGAAGGAAAAAAAAAGTCTGAAACTCCAATGTATGTCATTATTTAGTAATTTCAGTCTCCAGTGACTGCCAACCAAACAATTTAGGAGTAAGGGACCAAAAAATAGAGTAATAACCTGGTTATTTTTTTAAAATGTTAGATTTTAGCTGTAAAATGCTTCCTCCAACACCATTAACATATACTACTGCAAGTTTGAAACATTAGGTGGAGGAACTATTTTACATTAAAAATATACTAAAAAAAAAAAATATATATATATATATATATATATATATATATATATATATATATATATATATACACACACACACACACACACATATATATATATATATATATATATATACACACACACACACACACACACACACACACACACACACACATATATATATATATATATATATATATATATACTCACACACACACACACACACACACATATATATATATATATATATATATATATATATAGATAGATATAGATATATATATATATATATATATATATATATATATATATATATATACATAAGTAAAACACAACAATTTTACAGCGAGGCCATTCTCTAAGCACAATAATGCCCTCCAGGGTATATGTTAATGAGTAATTAATGCCCTTCCAGGGTGGCATTGGGCCTCATAACACCCCTGGGTGAGCGTTAATTACACATGAACACACATCCTGTCAAGCATTATTGCTTACTTAATTCACATCTGGGGTCAAAGAGGGAGCCAGTATATCAAATGACAACCCAGCTGTGATATACCAGCATTGTACACCTCTGCACATCATATGGCATCCCAGCTGTGATATGCTAGCATTGTACAGCCTGCACATTATGTGACATCCCAGTTGTGATATACCAGCATTATACAGCCTTTAAGATGTTATGACATCCCAGCTGTGATATACCAACAGTGTGCTGCCAACATATTGAATAACATCCTGACTGTGATACATCAGCAGAGTAGCAACATGTTCCCCAAAAGATGTCCCTGCAACTGCTGACCATGTCAGTGCAGGCAAGTAGTGTTAGTGAAATCAAAGACACTGTCATCCATGAAAGAAATCCCAGAGAATGATGTATGCCTTAAATCATGGGATGGCATACTCTGCCAGCTCACTTTAAAGAGAGGAAGGCTATCACAGAGGCATATGACAGACCTCTATACAACATTATACTGACTGATGGACAGCACATTCCATAGACGGACCTCTGTATACAAAAAGGTGCACACTATATTTGGGATGTTAAGCACAATCAGTGTCAAACAGTATGTGCCCCTTGTTTATATGTCTATGTCAAAAAAAAAAAAAGAAACACCCGGCCTTTTGCAAAATAATGATAGAGCTGTTGTCCAACTGGAAAACAATGAGAGTCACACTGAAACTGGATCACCTAATCTTGAATTTCACAAAAAGGGCTTACAGTGTCTGTCATGAACCTTTCCCCAGGGCATGGATAAATGAATATCATTGCCATCTCTCCCATATTCTGGGGTATCATATCCAGAACTGTGGACTCCACCTCAAATTTGGCCACTGTATGGATTTTCAGCTTATAACAAATAAACTCCTGGCTCTGACATATCCACCCTAAATGAAGCATTTGTGGCTTTTATGTGTTAAATGTACAATGTTCAGAGGTCGCTACAGAAATTGAGTGGTTTCAAGATATGTACACCCTGGATGGCCTTGTAGATATGGTGCAATGATATGCAAAACCAGTGGGGTACACCTTTATTCTCTCAAGATGCTGGTCTGTATATGACCTGACTGCATCCAGAACTCTGTGGAGGCATGCTACCAATGTCACATGTCCTTGCTACATAAGAAGATGGTGTGGCTCCATGAAATGCTGACCATCATCCAGAATGAAAAAAAACTGTATCAATATTATAGGGAACTGTGCTATGAGGATTGTCACCATCATCTTGAAAGAAGAGATGGCAGGTGAGGAGTTATACCCTGCACTCTACAGTGGATTCCCCACCCTCACTCCCACTGCAACACCACAAATTATCTCCATGCTGTGACTCACCACCTGACCCTGCAACTTGCATGTGAAACTGTCTACTAGCATCCCTTAAGTTGTGCTGCTTCCTGCCCGTATGTTCCAGTACTGTGGTTTCCTCTTATGTAATTTTCAAACTAGTGTGCTGACTGTAGCATGCTTACATGTACAGCTGTCAGTTGCCAAAGACATTAGTGTCCCTCTACATACCCCACCCTTGGAAAGGCCATCTTATAACTGTATATGTATGCAGAAGTGTCTAAAAACATCAAAGAAGACTTCACAATTTTTCCTGGGTTTGCAATCATTTCTAGGACCTGCAGAAACATGATGTGGGTCTGCTGACAACAGCTTCTATGAATTCTCAAACTCTTGGGGTGAACCAGCTTCCACAAGTAGTCAACTTTGTGTGTGTGCCTATAAAATCATCGCTTATCCATTAATTTATCAACAGGTAGCACACACTTGCAGCTGCTGAAAATAAGTGATCAGACAGGAGGTGTGTCCACCAGCAGCTAATGTAGATAGCTTTGTTGCAGAAGGCTGTGGGTTCTATTCCCATACCAGGTAAATTGATTGCTGGCACTAAAATGCAACATAAGGGGAGTGCATTCCTGAGTGTGCCATCCTTTCAATGAGATTTTAAACTGAATCTCAATTTGATTCAGTTGGTGATAACTCAGCTGACTGTAAAAGATCCCATGGCCCCAATCGAAAAGAGTAGGGGAAGTTCCCGATACCCTGGCCAAATTTCCTGTAGTAGAATAATTTCATCCTTGGGTCTCCTAAAAAGAGGCTACTAGCCTAGTGCGACTAACCCACTCAACAAAGGATAACTAGCAAAATAGACAGATAGACAGACAGACATGAATTTCCTAACAGGGTAGAACACAGCCAGGGGCAATAAAATACAACCACAAGATTGTTAATTTTGCACAACTTTATAGTCTTCTTCCTATTTCATCTGTTCTCATTAGGGGGTCGTCACTTTGGATGGGTCTAAATCAGATTATCGAAAGCTGATAACTCTGAAGCACAAAACCGCAAACTTCAAACCTCAAAAGCTAACAACATCGAATCTGCAAAAAAAACCCCTAATTACCCAAAACAAAACAAAAAAATGCTCTATGAAGGCAACCCCCACACCCCCTGCTACTTAAATATACCATCTCTGAGATCGCACAATAGTGCAGTAAAGAGAAATCTTCCCTTCCCGCACTCTATGGTGATCTCCATTCTATGGTTTGACGTTTTTGAACTTCAAGGTTTGAAGTTCAGAGTTATGTGCTTCGGAGTTATCAGCTTTCGAGCTTATGATATAAACCCCTTTGGATCATCTGTTTGCATTTCTTCCTGTCCTCTGCATCTTGATCTGTCACACCAGCCACCTGTATGCCCTCTCTCACCATGTCCATAAACCTTATCTTACACCTTCCTCTTTTCCTCTTACCTGGCAGCTCCATCCCTAGCATCCTTTTCCCAATATACCCAGCATCCCTCCTTAGCACATGTCCAAACCAACACAATCTCACCTCTCTGGCTTTGTCTCCTAACCATCCAACCTGAGATGACTCTCTAATATACTGATTCCTAACCCTATCCATCCTTGTCACACCCAGTGCAAATCTTAACATCTTTAACTCTGCCACCTCCAGCTTCTGAATCCTGTCTTTTTGTCAATGCCACCATCTCCAAACCATATAACAGCTGGTCTCACTACCCTCTTGTAGACCTTCCCTTTCACTCTTACTGGTACCCATCTGTCGCAAATCACTCCTGATACTCTTCTCCACCCACTCCACCTTGTCTGTATTCTCTTATTCACTTCTCTTCCACACTCACCATTATGCTGAACTGTTGATCCTAAGTATTTAAACTCATCCACCTTCACCAGCTCTACTCCCTCCATTCTCACCATTCCTCTATCCTCCCTCTCATTCACAAACATATATTCTGTCTTAGTCCTGCTGACCCTCATTCTTCTCCTCTCTAGAGAATATGTCCCCCCTCAGGTCTCCTTAACCTGTTCTCTACTCTCACTACAGATCACAATGTCATCCACAAACATCATAGTCCACAGGGACTCCTGTCTGATCTCATCTGTCAATCTGTCCATCACCATTAGAAATAAGAAAGGGCTCAGAGCTGATCCTTGATGTAATCCCACCACCACCTTGAATGCATCCATCACTCCTACCGCATACCTCACCATTGTCACACACCCTACCAAGGACATATCCTGTACCACTTTTACATACTTCTCCACCACTCTCGACTTCCTCATACAGTACCACAACTCCTCTCTAGGCACCCTGTCATATGCTTTCTCTAAGTCCACAAAGACACAATGCAACTGCTTCTGACCTTCCCTATACTTTTCCATCACCACTCTCAGAGCAAACATCACATCGGTAGTGCTCTTTCTCGGCATGAAACCACACTGTTACTCACTAATCATCACCTCTCTTTTTAGCGTAGCTTTCACTACTCTTTCCCATAACTTCATGTTGTGACTGATCAATTTTCTCCCTCTGTAGTTACTACAAATCTGCACATTACTCTTATTCTTAAAAAACAGTACCAAAACACTTTTTCTCCACTACTCAGGCATCCTCTCACTTTCCAAGATTTCATTAAACAGTCTGGTTAAAAACTCCACTGCCATTTCTCCTAAACACCTCCATACTTCCACAGGTATGTCATCTGGAACAACATCCTTTCCATTCTTCATCCTCTTCATACCTGTCTTTACTTCCTCCTTGCTAATCCATTGCACTTCCTGACTCACCATCCCCACATCATCCAACCTTCTCTGTCTCTCTCTCATTCTCTTCATTCATCAGCCCCTCAAAGTACTCTTTCCATCTGCTCAACACACTCTCCTCGCTTGTGAATACATTTCCCTCATTATCCTTTATCACCTTTACCTGCTGCACATCTTTCCCAGCTCCGTCCCTTTGTCTAGCCTATGGAAATCTGAGTTGTTGTTGCATATGTCATTTGGCAAAAGTTTTACACCGAATGCTCTAACCCAATTCAAAAAAATCTAAAAGAGTACCTTAAATGCTATGGGTATGTCCTTGCTCTAAGCCTGACTAACTCTGGCAATATAAACAAGTGCTAAAGAGGTCTTTTGGCCACCCCTACATTGCTTCCTAATTTGATAAACTTTAACAAATCAGATTTATATATGACAGAAGGAATGACCTTTATCATATCAATTGTATCTGTAACAGTGTCTTAACTTCTTTAATGTAATAGTTTTTCTGTATGTATGTATGTATGTGTGGAGTTTTCTCCCCGGGACTCCACTGAAAATGGACATGTATCCATTTGGACTATCCCAGTCAACAAATGTAAAATAAAATAAAAATAGATAAAATAAATAAATAATGTAACCTTCCCATTTATCTGGGCTTGGGACCGGCACAAAGAAATGCACTGGCTTGTGCATCACCAGTGACTGGGTTTTTGCAAAGCTTTATAGTAAATAACAGAAATTACAGAATCCCATTTTAAATGTTTGACTACATTCAGTGACTCATCCAGGTGTTACAGAATTATTATAGAAGTCTCATATATCAGCTGTCATATATACTTTGACAGCTCAAGAGGTGCGTCCTTTACTGTACTCCTTATTGGGTTACATACTGACAGTTTAGCCTACATCAGCTGCTGGTGCACACACCTCCTGTCTGATCACATGTTTGTTTTGTTGTCACCAGTACAGCAGCTACATTTTTAAGAATTATGTCCTTTTATGGAGGACTTTGTCTGATATATCGCATGTTAAACCTGCAGGAATATGTTATCTGTGCCTCTGAAAATATTTTGCTTGTGTCTCCCTGGATTAATTGATTCATTTATATGGGGGCCAGTGTAATCTATCATTACAGTATATGGTGTTTCAGTGAATTTATTTTTCAACAAGTTAGATTCAGGCAGTATGTCTTCCGACACATTAAATTCAACCACTTGTAGGTCTTGCCTTATTCTGAGTTAAAAAAAAAAAAAAGAAAGAAAAAATATTTTGTTCTAAGTACTTTGTTAATCATGGCAGCCCGCAGGACATCTAGTGCCCCTTTCCAAAGATGACCCAGGAGCAATGCTTGCTAAAGTGATTCTCTCAGAGTCACACAGTAGGAAAATGATGTTTGAGGACTCAAGCCCAGGACTGCTGTAGGGTCTAAGTCTAATTACAAAGTATCCATAGTAAAATAATCTTGAATCATACTAGCTCTTCAAAAGAAATTTTTGTAAATGTGAAGTTGCAGTTTTTAACAATTCTTTGAGCTCTTCAGCATTTTGGCCATTTGTTTCACATTTTGGATTCAGAAGGTTGAGTGCTCTGGACTCCAAATGTGCTGGGGTGCAGAGAGAGTGCATGAAATAAGCCAAAACCAAGCAGTAGGATATTAACCATTCCTTATCTAGTGTCTTCTATTTGCTTAGAAGCAGTTACATATCTTTTCAGGTTTCTGTGCTGCTGGTATACTTAATAGTTTTTTCTGCTACACACACACACACACACACACACACACACACACACACACACACATATATATATATATATATATATATATATATATATATACACACACACATCAGTTCTGTTAATTTGTTTTGAATTTTGTGCCCCTTCACACTGAATGTTTTTATGAAACACAGTTTAGTGAACTTTTAAGTAAGTCAGTTTCTGCAGCAGAACTGTTCTGTATGGCATAGTATATGTGATACATACTATTTTTATGGACTGTTGCCCCTGGATTCATGAAGCTCTGTGCAATAATAAGGCTATTCTTGCACGGAGTGGTTTGTGTCCATTTAGGATAGCAGTGTGCTTTGCATATGCATGAAGGCGCGCTGCAATCTAAGCTAAACGGACACGAACCAGGAGCGAGCACAGGGGGTGTGTGTCAGCATTGCCTGCACCTGAAACACACACCCTTTACTCTGAAAGTGTCATACAGCACTTTCTGACACAGATGAGTGTCAATCTATATAATATTAGAGCCTGGCTCTAATATTATATAGTAAACGAGTGTCCTCAGACACTGAAATGTAAATAGCAACATTTCAGTGTCCTCCGACACTGAAAAAGTAAATAAAAACATAAACACCTAGAAGGCAGCAGCCTTCATGTGTACACCCCCAAATGTATGCACTCTTACCCTGCATGCACAGAAGCAATAGGGCAAGAGGAAAGGAATATAAATAAAAAAAATATATATAATAATTTTTTTTTCATCAAATAAATCTGAAGTTTAAGTGGTGCATAGCTTGTTTGCGTGGTGCACCACTATGCTTAGCCTGGCTGAAATCCTGAAAAATGATAGACAAGTGCTACTGTGATAGAAAACATCATCAAACTGCTGTAGCATAGTGGTACTGCCATGGTATAGCATGTAGAACATGCTTGGTTCACATCCCCCCCTCTGCCAAATTATTTAATAAACTTTTAAGGAATTTGAATGATAGATGTCAATCATATGGCTCACGTATAGCACAGTAGGGATGGGAATATGTAAGATATAAATGTAAAAAATAATTTATAAATTTAACGACAAAAAAGATTTAAGTAATGCTTTGCTAATGTAAGGATTGCTTACCTGCTTTCATCTCTGCTTAGCTGGTGTAAGCATTGCTATGCGAATTTGCACAGAGCTAAGCATACTGCAGCATATTAAAACCGGCCAATCAAGAAAAAATGTGGGAAAACTGCCCTATTTAAACCGCACAGGCAGGAATACAGCCATAACAATTTGGGATTGCACACAGCAGGACCAAAATGTCTGGCGTTGGTGAAGGTGCGCTTCCGAGTGCAATGTTGGGGCATCCAGGAGTTCAGGATCATGGTTCAGCTCCTAGTTAAAAACCATGATGGCAGGCTGCTGCAGGGCCAGTACCAGGGCTCGCAGTACAAAGCGGAGGCCTGGGACCAGCTTTCCTGTGATCTCATCAGTGCCACTGGCATATCCTGGACTGGTGAGCAGGTACATCATTACCATAATGACCTGAAGCGGAGGAGGGGTGCACTCTTACACCAGTGGATCCAAGAACCCATGTCCCACCTGTCTGTATGTATGCAGTCTTATGTATCTCTAAGTATGGAAAAAGTTCAACTTGTGACTGTGCAGGTGTGATTAATGTGTCATGTCTCCCCATACAGATGCTGCGGAGAGGTCCCAGAATGTTGAGGTTCATGCCCAGCGACTGGCCCAGCTGCGTCGGCAGTATGGTGAGTACAGAATATTTATTTATTTATTTATTTTATTTTACATTTGTTGACCGGGCTAGTCTAACTGGATACATGTCCATTTTCAGTAGAGGCCCGGGGAGAAAAGCTCCTCTTTAAACTAACTAAATCAAAACAATCGAAAGTCCATGCAATATATACAGTACATAAACCTAAAGAATTATTACATCAGTAATATACAGATTGTGACTGCTAAGTTTAATAAGGTAAGATACAGAGTTATAATCAAGGGAGAGAGATAGATAATACTTGATTAGAAAATTGGATATGGATGAGCCTTTGAAAAGATATAAAATGGCTAAGATTAAGGGAGTAATACTGAGAAGTAAGAGGATTAATGAATGTAAGTACAAGGGGAAGAAGTTACATTCATAGTGAAAGAGAATAAATTGGTTTATATATACAAGGTGGAAAGATAAGAGCTCTCAGAAGAAAGCAAGGTTGTTTGGAGCAAATTCAGTATAAGCAGCTTGGGAAAAAGATGCTGAGAAGGGGGGGGGGGAGAGAAATTGCTAATACTGCAAAGAGGGTTATTCATTGGACTCGTAGTGTACTGACAAAAATACTTGATACCCCCTACTATTAGCAGTAAGAAATCAAAATTATAGTAATGGTAGTACTGCCTGTATATATAATTGTGCTGTAAAAGTCAGGAATAAATGCCTTTGTCAGGCTCCCACTGTTACAATGGAGTATTCCCAGCTGCTGTGTAATACAGATATCAGTAGCAAACAAGATACAATATGCAGGAGAGGAATATGAGAATATGTATGAGTGTGTCTGAGTGAACCTGCCAAGAATGTGCTATGTCAGGGCTACTGTAACAGTTAGAAATGAAAAGCATTCCCCTGTGCAGATCATGCAGGAATAGTAATTGTGGATTTTTGAGTCGTACACAGATATGTATGTCAAAACTAATAAAGGTGATCCCAAATACTGGTGTGTGTCATCACACTTGTACCTGATAAATAGAAATGTGTATGTCCTGCAGAATGCATTAACTGAGATGAACTGATTTAGCACTGCTTGTCTGCATACTTTAGAATGGGCATGTCCAATAACATGAAAAAAGCAACAGTACATATTCCCATCAGAATGTGTTTTACTTGTTTGTCTGCCAGCATTGTCCTGTGTTAACCTTTCAATTTCAGCCATATGTAGCTGTGAATGTACTGAAAAATGTATAAGGCTAACGGGTGCAGACTTGAAACCTACACTGTGTACTCAGGAATGTAAATTGGAGTATGTAGTTGTAAAACAGTCAAATGTCCAATCCGGCTAATGTGCACGTTTCACAAACAGTGACACCAATGTCTGTTGTGTATGCATAATTTGTACTGAAAATGGGAAACAAATAATGCAACATGTCATAATAAAAGTACTGTGCACAAAAATATGTACAAGATAGAAATGTCACAAGCAACAAACACCTCCCCAGTACTTCAGTTTGATAAGGACTAGGCCTGTAGTTCAATTTTGCACACACAGCACAGTTCGAATCCAAGGACCGCCACTAACATCTCAGTCTGGTTCTACAGTTGTAAACTGCAATCTGAATAGAAAAAAAATAATGTACTGCAACACATACATTTTCCATACAGGGCACACAGGGAAAGAAATCTGAATAGAAATACTAGTATGATATGTATAAGTATGAAAGGTGTACATTTGCTGTGTTGATCAACCCCAGTCCTGCAAATAGATGCAAGCTAGACATCCACACTCTGCAGTCTGGCCCAGATAAGCCCTTCAAGTGTCACGCTGTCACGGATAGTTTCCCCAGTTGCCAAGAAACCTGCACACAGGGAATGTCACAGTAGATGTATATGAAAGGCACAACACACACTCCATGGCCTGCAACTAATATGTGAATCTGAAATATGTGTAGAAACAGCAATGTAATGTGCACACAGTTCATCAGCACAGGCCAACAGGTAAAGAAACTGGTATAGGAACAGGTCTGATCTGTATAACTAAAATAAGTGTACAATTTATCTGTTGATATCTACAGCTGTTGGTATGCTGTAGCAGCCCCATGGCCCAGATAGAGTGTAGAGTAGTGAATAGTAGTGTACTGACAAAAATACTTGATAGCAGTTGTCAATTGAATCTGTTTCCTTCCCCCATCACTCAACTGATCCAACCATCACACTGAAACCAACATGGGTATGTTCCTAAACCAAACCTCTACTGTTGGGACCATTGTTCCATTTGGTTTATCATTGTTTAAACTGTGTGCATACTAATATTACCTGTTCAATAATTATTTTATTGCCTGCCTGACATACCACTAACTGGCATGCTGTTGCAACCCTGAATGCCATTCCATATATGCATGGGTTATATTTGCTATGGCACTGTTATAATTGCACTGTTTTGGGTAAATGGGAATATCCATGCATGCTATTTTAACTAATGTTGTAATGTGTTGTGCATGACTAACCAATATTCATTGTTAATTTCCACACCATAGCAAATATGGGAAAGCAGATGCCAGCAGATCCGCCTCTCCCACCCCACCTGGCCGAGGCACTGGGTCCCTGCACGTCTGGGACCCAACCCAGACGTCCCTCATCTGCTGGTCCTGCACGACCCTTGGGTGGAACTGCTGCAGGGGATGAGGATCACCCCCCCCTACAAGTGGGCAAGGTGAGGACGTTGTCACCCAGGACGAGGTTTGTGGCATGGTGCGCAGTGTCCTCCGGATGGAGCTGGATGACCTCCTGCACCAGGTGGAGGGCAGGCTGTCACAGCTAAAGGGGCAGGCAGCCCCTCCAGCCCGGCCCCCAGCCCAGTCACCAGGAACAGTGGTGACTGCCATCGGGTGGGGACATCAGTGCCACTACTAACATCTGGGGGGCTCATGAGCCTCATATTCCCAACCAACCTCCCCATCAAGGTGTTTACCCCCATGTGTCATACACCACCCCATTTGCTGTCTTGTCTGTCTTGTCTGTATGCAAATGCAACCTCTCGTACCAAACATCCCTAACCACACTTACCAATAATTCTTCCTTAACATCCCACTCTCACCTTAAAAAAGGGGCATCTGTCCCACAAAAAAAATCACGTCCCATACATAGCTCTGCATTTTACCCAGAGACATGTACCCAGCATACAATCTAACCCTACCAATCATCCGTATTGTATGATGCCCACACACCTCCCTGTAGGGTGTGAGGCTCCAAATTCTAAATTGCCCACATTAAAAGCAGCTGTTGCTGCCAAAGAAATGCAGAGCTATGGTCCCTTCCTACACCCATCCTGCACATCCCGACTTGTTTCTCCTCTTGTTTGTCTCCCTGCTTGCCCAAATTTCACCACTTTCCTATCTCCCTTTTTTCTTTTCTTTATTTGAAATTAGCATGGGCGTAACCAAAGCTAAGCTCACGTAAGCATTGCTTAGCTCTGTGAAAACCTGCTTACAACTGCTTTAATGTTCCTTAATCACTCTGTCTCTAACAGCCCCTGTTCTGCCCAGCAACAAAATAAGCAGCCCCTGCAAGTCTCAAACCCAGGACCCTGCACACTATACGAAAGTGATTTACCACTAAGCCATTTCAGATGTAAATAAATCTGATGTTTTCTCAAACACATCATCCAGCACAGTCATTCAACAGTAGGGGAAATGTATTTATAAATGTAGATGTATGTATGTATGTATGTATATATATATATATATATATATATATATATATATATATATATATATATATATAT
>NC_056729.1:616159364-616301864 GCF_019279795.1 Protopterus annectens | reverse complement strand
CCCCTCTGGCACATGCTGAGGAGCTCCTCGCTAGCCTCGGGGCACCTGCCCACCAGCAAAGACAAGACCCAGTAGATAGCATTGTGGAGGTGGGTGCTACCCACACAATGGATGAGGAGCATGCAGATAAGGCCCCAGGGCATATCAGTAGACCACTGTTGCTTATCCATCTGCATCTGTAGAGTTTAATCATGCATATGTGACATAAAATATATATAGTCTGTTGCTGTATTGTAGTAATAAACAAATGTGCATAATCTGTAGTATTGTGGATTTGTACTGTTGATGTACCGAAATGCTGCTCCCACACTGTATCAATGCCACAGGTGTGGCTACTGACATCACATCTCTCACACAACTATGTAGGTCCCCCTGGTATACTTCTGGAGCAGCAGCCTGTAGCTAATGAGTATGGTGTTGTTTGTTCAGGTTTGCCAAACACCGGCCATATTATGGCCATGATATTTGCCATGCACACATTTAACACACCTACACATAATGCATGCTGTACATGTTCACTTTTTGTTGCTGTTAACTGCACTGCATCACAGTGGTCACCATGGTGGCATATCTGAAGGGTATGTAAGAGTCCTGCAATATAACTAACAACCTGTCATTGCAAGAGTTGTGCACAGAGATGAATGTAATGGTGGGACATATGGCATACAGTAGGAACATGTTTGAAAAATCACCCTTATACAGTGCTACAGCAGTGTATATACCACTATTACAGTGGCAACTGTTACAGATCTACACAACGGCATATCACATTAACGCATTCCACAACCCTTACAACCTGTAATGTGGTCCTAACATGAGCAAGGAATGCGTAATATGGAATCCTATGTTAGGACAGCAAATATGGGGAATACATACCTTAACAAACACTGGAAGCATATGTGTGTATACACTCCAAATAACATATTGTGGAAGCATCTTTTGAGGTACTGACAGCATTCACTCTTCATGAGTATGCACCTTCCAGCAAGTACAGGTCCTCAATGTCACACCAAGAAATGGTCTGCTGTCCAAGACGTATGTCCATCACATTTGCCCACTCACCTGCAACAGAGGCAACCGTGGCTTGCAAATATCTTACAAGCCATGGAATGGATCCTATACCCAACAGGTAGCACGCAGGAGTGGGACATGTAGCCTTACCTCACCATTGCATATATCATGGCAAACAGTGCAGACAGTCATGTATGTGACAAAGATATATGGGACAACATTAATATAGAAAATAAACAGATGGCCATCCAAGACAGATAACAACACATGTTACAAACTGGTCATGGAGGCTGCCTAGTAACATGCTGTAACACTGAGGGAGTTGCAGGAATGTTTAGCAAGTACTGGCTGTGCAGTACCTGTGTTGACAATTGCCTGGACTCTGCATAAGTGTGGCCCATGGGTTAGGGTAAACAGATGGGACAGTTGTTCCACAGGAAACATCAGCCAGGGCTCTTTACAGGTAGCATATGCATAACGTCAAAAGTCCCCAAAGGCGCGTGTTGCAATGTGTAATGGTGTACCAAGACCAAGTTCAAAACCTACAGACAGTATCAATTAAGATACATGTGCTGCACAAGCAACACCTCACTCCACCTCAGGCCCACCATCCCCATCTGTACCTTGCTGGTGCCAATTTACACCTGTATGTTTGCCATTCATTAGCAGGGACTAGGCCAGTACACATGGTGTTCTGAATTTGGGACACTGCAAAATGACACTCATGTGTAGCCCATAGTTGTTAAGCATCTGCAAAAAGGCTGAGGATGGGGAGGGGTGTCATCCTGAAACACAACAGTGAACTGAAGCAGACATCAAAAGTTCACTAAGAATGGCTGTATCTGCACACAGTCAAGGTCATGAATTGTGGCAGACATAACCCTGACTCCACAGTAGTAGTGAAGGCACTGTGTGACCTCCAAGGGCTGTGCACATGAGTTGACCTTGCAATTTTGCAGAGTTGGGGGACATATGTAGGGCAGAGTGACCAAATACTGGTAAGTGGAGATGGGCCATGCTAGTATACCCCTTCCAGGAATAGTGGCTGCTGTAGTACACTTAACAGTTGGTGTAACAAACCATCATGTTAAGGGTGCACACTTATGCACCCACAGATTGTATGCATCTCAATCAGCATCTGCACAACTAACACATTTGTTTGATACTGCATTCGATTGCACAGGTCATATGTCACATATCAGGTCCGTGCAATGTTAACACATGCAGTATTGTGGCACCATGGCATATCAGGGAAGAGGGTGCCATGTCAATAAGGGTCTGTACACTCTTCACAGCCACAGTAAGGTTTGAAGGTTGTCAGCGTAATTGTATTTTATTGGTCATACATGCACCTCTGATGATGAGATCTGCAAATCAGACATTAGGCATTCACTATTGACATCTGTCCACATATCATCCCAGGTATGTGTCAGACAAACACATAGGGGCTGTGAGCAGCAGAGAAAACATAACTGACACACATATACACATTCAGCAATGGCATGTAAACCTGTGAGGTATGGTGCCCAGTAAATGCCAGGGTGATGAACAACTTCACAGCAATACTGTGTACATGGGTGCAGTGTGTTCCAGGGGAAGGAGCATCACCTACTAACACAACCCATGCATCACAGAGACATATAATGTTGGCAACAGGGATTAACTATAGCTCTAGTGAATGCTGTTGAGTGCCATATGTCATGCATGTTGACAGATGGGTAATGAGAGGTCTGTGTGTAATATCTTTGTGCAATCCCACCTGTAAATGTGTGTGTGTGTGTGTGTGTGTGTGTGTGTGTGTGTGTGTGTGTGTGTGTGTGTGTGTGTGTGTGTGTGTGTGTGTGTACAGTTAAGCAATGACATACAGGTCTTAAAGTGTGTTTCTTGTTTTCCCCTCACAGGTGGTGAGGTGCATTAGAGTCCCTCCTGTAGGCAAACTGATGTTAGTGTCCATACAGACTCTGACAATGATGATAGGTGTGTTGAGGCATGGGCAGAGTTGTCAGGGGCTGAAGCTGTGCCATCGTTTGACATCCCACTGTTATCCACCCCATTCCCGCACACAGTCACATTGCCTATACATACCCCATCACCAGTGGCCATAGATGAGGAACAGTTGGTGAGTGGTGGCATGGGACAGGACAGTGTGGTGTCTATGGTACATGTGTCTGGACACAGCAGCCATAGTCGGATGCCTGATGAGGTACCACACGGGCTGATGTACAGGGGTGCTTATAGGAGGGCGGCTGGTCATCATGCCCCTGGCAGAAGTGCCACATCAGGTATCACCAGACACATGTTTCATGCTGTCATGGAGGTACAGGCACATATGGAACAGTATACCAGACAGGGCCTGAGGCTGCAGAGGGCTACTCATTCTGCTGTTATTGACAACATCAGTGATCTTGCAGGTGCCAACCGTTATTTTGCAGAGGTCCTGGATAGACGGTTGGGTGAGATAGTGTGAATCCTCGACCATGGAATGTCTGTGCTTGAGCATATGGTGGGAGTAGTACGACGGCCACATGGACGTAGGCCATCAACACCAACAGGAGGAGGTCGACATGGACATGCAAAAAGTCAGAGCCACTCCTGTAGTGGCAGTACCAGCCCCAGCACTGCAGTGGGGTGCTGTCTACACTACAACATAGCAGGCCACATGCACATGGCCCTGGCCGGTCCCAAGAGGGACCCAGATTCAGCAGACATATGTTATCATCAGGGGAGAGTACCATAAACCCCTGGCAGGCACGGTTCTCATGTCTGTGGCCAGAGATGGTGAACTGCACACCCTGCCAGGTACGGTCTGCAGCTGCCAACAAACCCCTGTATAGGGCAGCCATATGGCAGAACTGTGTGCATGCATACACACACACATCACCAACACAGCTAGGGTAACCCCATACCTACACACACCACATCTGCACAGCCCAATTAATAATGAAACCCCCTAACACACACACATTATATCAAATGAATGGCTCAGCCTAGGTCTCTGGCAAACCTTCAACACACCCTGTGCATATAATGATACTTGTGCCACATCCCTGTCATCCATAACATTGATGCTGGGACAGGCTAATATGGATCTGATGCACAGGGTGACTGTACTACAGTGTACCAATGTAATGCTGTTTAACATGTTTTCAGCACTAAAGTTTAATGCTTACATGTCAGGATGTGTAGCTGTCCAGCCATGGTGCATTATAGCTGTTATTAACACTGACTGATAGTGGTCTCCATAATGTATTCTGTTTGTGTTGTAGTTGTCTATGTGTCAGCAGGATGTTGGTCTGCTGTTGTTTCCTACAAGGGGTATGGCACTGTTATGAGCCCTTGACAGTGCCATATCCTGGGTACAGATGAACACAAGTCACAGGTCTGTATAACAGTTACTGTATGTGCTGAATGTCTGATAGATCTGAGGGGTGTATACAGGTGAGTGCATGGTGGCTGTTGTCAGCAGCCCTTCCACAGTGGACAATGGTAAGTGTACTGGTACACACCACATGTTTGTGTATAACACACACACACACACACACACACACACACACACACACACACACACACACACACACACACACAGAGGCTTTGGTGTTGATGCAATACACAGAGAATACTGTACACATGGATGCATGTACTTTTGCAAGGAACCCATTTTAGCCTATGTAATTCCACCAAGACAGAATAGGCACAACATCACATTGGGAAATAATCAGTCTTCTAGATTAATCTCATTGACGATGGTACTGGCAGGGTATATGTCCCCTTCCCCAATGTAGTGCAATCCTCAAGTGTGCTGGTGTGGGTGCCACAGCCCTACCCTTTGGAGGGTGTGGGGTGGTGTAGAACTGCTGATAGTGTGATTGACAACTACTTAACCTGTTAACATGAACTGTACAGTATTACAGCCAACTAAGTGGGGGGATACACTCAACAATAACCGCAATGATGGTGGCTGTGTCCACAAGATCCATACTCAGCTATATATACCAACCCCAGTATCGCTGTACAGATATACAGTGGGGAAGAGGGCATTTACACATCTACTACTAGTTTTGATGGCATGAATTTCCACAAGATGATACCTGTGAAATGTTAGCATTTGCCAGTCAGTTCTCGGGCAGATGACCTCCTGGGACATGTATATTCTGCAAACTGAAGTAGATCCCTTCACATACACACACACTCTTACTTGACAACACTGGGACTAGAACCCCTACCTAGGTACTTAGTGCTACTAATGTGTGTAGCCTTAATTGCACACACCACACAGCTTTTAGGATGAGGTGTGTTCCAGGTTACATGTTAAGTGAAGAACATCATCAGGCCTTGTACAGTATGGTAATGGGGGATGTACTGGTTGTTTATGAACAATACATAGTGTGACATACTGTCATATACACATTGACAAACACATAACAGTCATACACACATCTGAGAGACCTGGGTTTATCAGTGCTAACTACCTTGTCAGTGTATCCATTCTGTTACAGATAAGTTGCACACAGTACATGCATCATTGGGCTGGATAGTGTAATCAGTTACCTGTATGGTTGATGGTGACAGTGGTCCCCATACAGTGGACCTTGGGACATGTACTGGGGGTACCATGGTGTAAAGACAAAATACCCAGCACCCACACCCCACATTGAATACTGTACTCATTGAAACCCATGATAATACTCTGACATACACACCATCACACATTGACCAGGACTACAATACAACCCCTTGTCTATCTCAAGAGTGCTACTACAGGGATATGCATCTATTGCACATGCCACATGGATAATAGGATGATACTTTTTCATGGCTCTCCTACAGTCAGCAACATCACTATCCCTTATACTGTGTGGCAAGGTGTTAGAAAAATGTGTATTTGAATATATGAGAAATGCTAGTTTAAAAGCAAAGTAGTATATAATGCATTTTATTCCATTAATCATATGGTAGGGAGGATTAATTCATGTTTAAATGTAAAGTAGTTTTGAAACTGCAGTGTGGCTTGAAGCAAGCTGACCTTCGACCCTGGCAGATGCTAGCTTAGCAAGTTTTAATGTTTATGCTTTTCACAAATGATTATCTGCTGGGTCAGGAAATTAAATGTGTGAAATAATGAAGTCTTCTGCTCTTTCCTGCTGGGATGATTTGGCCTTGTATATGTATTACTGAGATAGCATGCAGCTGTGTGAGAAAGTGTAACAGAGAACAAAGATGTGTATTAAAAGACTGAATTTGCTATTGTATTTGAACTGATATGAAACTTTGAAGAAGTAACTTTACAGAAAGACATTATGTCTGACCAGGTGGATAGCAAGGCCGTATTGTTACCAGAGGAAAACTTTTTTAAAATATACAGCATCAGCAGTTTTAATGAATAGAGGACTGTAAGCTAAAGTGATGTAGATGCCCTGTGACATACCACGTCAGTAAGGTGGGCACAGCTTGAATGTTAAACCTATATAAAATTGTGTGCTTCCTGTTTCATGTTAGACAAAATTCTGTACTTGTACATTTTTTGCCTCCTGGTGTACACTAGTAAACTTTTGAATCTGAACCTCCTGTGTATTGAATTCTTGATTTTATTTAACAGTTTGGTCCTTCTTAGCCGGAATTCCCTCGGACAGCTGCAGATCAGAGTCTACCGGTGGTCGAATACTGCACAGGAGAAGTTACCGAAACGGTTCTTCTTGGGTGAAAAGACCTCCGACTGAATTGTCGTTTAAAGAGGCTGGCCACTTTCTGATCTGTGGCCGAAGAGCGGATATTGGGCGATTCAATACCGGAGGCTCAGGTAGGAAGAATTTGCCTTTTTTCTGTTTTAGATCAGGGACTAGGTTACAGTATATTGTTGTCAAGATTTGTTTTGCAGATCAGGGACAAAAGGAAGTACTGTATATTTGGTCATAGATCAGGGTAACAGAATAAGGTAGGCAGTTATTCTAGATAAACTGTGAACAGGAACTGAGAATTTGATATCACGTGATAAAAAAGGGTTACGTAACATTTTCTTTGCCATGGGAAATCAGTGCACTAAAACATCGCGAGATCCGCCCCTAACCGAAGACGCAAAATACATGCAATTACAACGTTCCGATAACGTTAGGTATTATACGAAATGGATTAACAAATATGAATTTGATGGTAAACTAGATACAACTTCACTAGTTAAACTCCTTAAGCAGCTTAAATCTGATGCAGGAGGTCAGGCAAAAAAGCAACACCAATTGGGCATTCCTCAGGCACACAGGTGGATTGAGGAAGCAAATCATAGAGAACAGAAGCTTAAAAATTCAAAAACATTGTTTTTAGACAAAGACGATAATAACTTGGTAATAGCAACGGCTCCTCCTCCTCCTCCCCTGCCCCCTCCCTTACCCTTTTCAGGATATGAACCGAGTGGACAGGCTGGTCCGCCTCCGCGTTATCCTGAAGTTTCAGCGAGACCACATCCATTTGTTAGAGATCCTATTGAAACTAGGTCCCGAACACGTAAAACACATAGGGACACAGAATCATATCAAATAGAGAGAAACCTACAGGATGAGAGTGAGGAAGAAATATGCCCACTTATAGAAGTTCCAAACCCTCAGGCAGGACAGGAAGGGCAAAACCCAACCCTCTTAGTATACAGACCATGGACACCGGAAGACATCCGGAAAGCTATTGAGGGAATCCCCCATCCGAAAGTTAATTTTACGAAATTTTTAGAAGATTTACAAGGTATGAGGTTGAGTTACCACTTGAATGGGGAAGAAGTAGAAAAAGTAGTAAGACAAATTATAGGTCCAGATTGGCACATGATTTGTGGCACCTGGAATCCTCGTAATGCAGAGCTTAAACCACTCCCACATAGTGACGCAGAGTTAGACAACAGAGTGAAAGGTCTAACAGACCGAATCTCTGAGAAATGGAGACCTAGAGCAGACTGGACTTGCATTAATCAATGCATACAACAGGAAAAAGAAACAATAGATGGGTACTATGCTAGATTATTAGAATGTCTTAACAATCATAGCGGTATGTCGGTTCCTGAGAACCAAACAAAGGATTCCCCGTATGAACAACAATTGAAAAATGCATTTTTGAAAGGTTGCATTGCACCTATTAGTAACTTCATTACGAAGCATATGATAGACCATCGAACAGGGAGGCTACAAGCCTTACTTGAATATGCTAGACATGCTGAAAGACATTTTAATAGTAAAAAGAAAAAGAAGGCGCAAGTCTTCACTGCTGAAGACGGAGCTGAAGTATTTGTGTTACAGTCAGGTAAAAAGGGCAAGAAGAATGCCCAGGGAAACAAACAGTCTGACAAACGATCAGAAGATTTTGAAGAGAGAAAAAAGAGAGGTGAATGCTTCAAGTGCGGGAAAAAGGGACATCTAGCAAGGGATTGTAAGCAAAGCAAGAAGGTAATTTCAGAAGATAAGGGAGATGAGGACTGACTATATGATAGTGAAGATACATCATGTGAAAGTCAGAAATCATCAGGAAAAGTTAATAAACAGAAAACGAATGTAAATGTGATAGGAGTAGAGGAAGTGCAAGTAGATATGGAGGATGAAGAAAGTGAAATTTTGGACTTAGCATTATTGAGCTTAGAGCTCTACTTAGCAGATACGAAACCGGAAGTTACGCTTCTGGTGGAGGGAAGGGAAGTCAAATTCCTGTGTGACTCAGGAGCGTCACGGACTTTGATACACCCCTCCAAGTTACCAGAACATTCCGAATCACCTGATTATATACTAGTAAAAGCAGCAAATGGACAGCTATACAGGGAACCACTTTCCCATGATATAGCAGGGTTTACCCCACCGGGAGGTAGTCAAATTCTACTTTATGTAGATGACATCTTGCTAGCTGCCCCCACCCAGCAACAATGCAGGGAGGATACTGTAGCGTTATTAAAATTTTTAGCAACACAAGGACACAAAGTAAACAAAAGTAAGTTACAACTTTGGAGAAAACAAGTTAGATACTTGGGATATGTAATATCCAATGAAGGTAGAATATTAGACGAGGAAAGAAAAACAGCGATCTTGCAAGAACCCAAACCAACAACCAAGAAGGAAATTATGTCTTTCTTGGGTACAACTAATTTCTGTCGGAGCTGGATACCAAATTATGCTTTGGAATCTGCTCCACTGACTGACTTGATATATAAGACACCAATGGCAGCACAAGATATCTTATAATGGACACCCGAAGCAGAAACAGCTTTCTGCAGGTTGAAGCAGTTGATAGCTTCTTCATTAGTTTTAGGACTTCCGAATTATCACAAACGGTTCTTTCAGACCGTAGATTGCAAGCAAGGATATATGACGTCAGTACTGACGCAACAACATGGGGATAAGCAACGCCCCATAGCCTATTATTCATCACAGTTAGATCCAGTGGTGGGATCTTTGCCTCACTGTGTACAAGCAGTAGTTGCAGCTGCAATGGCAGTACAGGCTTCGGCCTCAGTGGTGTTATTCCACCCCCTCACACTGAGAGTGCCTCATGCAGTTGCAATAATGTTACTGCAAGAAAAAGTGGCATACCTTTCTCCTGCTAGACATCTTTCATGTATGACTATACTGCTGAGTCAACCTCATATGACAATTGAACGATGTACGACATTAAATCCATCAACATTACTTCCAACTCCTGCGGATGGCACACCACACAGCTGCCTGCAGGAAATTGAACAGTTAGCTTTACCTAGACAAGATCTCACAGATATGCCCTTGGTTAATGCCGAGGTGACATATTACGTGGACGGCTCATGCAGAAGGGGTCCTACAGGGAAGAATCTGGTAGGGTATGCAGTACTTACAGACACTGAAATTTTAGAAGCCCAATCCTTACCACACAATTTATCTGCACAAGCAGCAGAATTGATAGCTTTGACGAGGGCATGTACTTTAGCAAAAAACAAGTGTGTAAACATATATACTGAGAAGTCAGTATGCTTTTTCTACAGTACATGTATTTGCGCAACAATGGAAAAATAGAGGAATGATAACATCTAGTGGAAAACCTATTAATCATGCACAATTTATTTTGGAGTTATTAGAATCTATTCAGTTACCTACCAAAGTAGCTATTTGTAAATATGTAGCTCATACGAAACAACAGGATAAGATTTCAAAAGGCAATGCACGAGCTGATGCAGCTGCAAAGCAAGCAGCCTCAGACTCAGAAACTTTACTTTTGAATGAGGAATTACAACCCTCTGAGATTTTAGATTTAGACATGTTAAAAACAATGCAGACGCTTACTACAAAAGCAGAAAACATAAATGGGTAAAACGAGGTGCAATTCTTGAGAATGGACTGTACATTTCCAAAGAGAAAAAAACGATATTGCCGTCTAATTTATTTAGATATGCAGCTTTGTTGAGCCATGGACAGTGCCATGTCTCAAAAGGGGGGATGGTACAGTTAATAAACCGAATATTCCAAACATATGGATTCACAAATTATACACAAAAATTTTGTGCAGCTTGTCATACTTGTAACAAGCACCATGCACAAGGGGCATTTAAAACCAAGCAAGAAAGTTTTCCTATACCACCATACCCGTTCCATACTATTTGTATGGATTTCATAGAATTGAATAAGTGTGAAGGGAAAAAGTTTTGTTTAGTTATTGTAGACATGTTTTCCAAATGGGTAGAAGCTTTTCCAACCAAAAACCCAGATGCAGCAACAGTGGCAAAAGCCCTGATAAAAAAAGTAATCCCTAGATTTGGCATTCCGGAAAGGATTTATAGTGACAACGGCACTCATTTCGTAAACCAGACAATTCAGCAACTTGGGAGATTTTTTGGTATCTCCTTAAAGAACCATTGTGCCTACCACCCACAGTCAGCAGGACTGGTGGAAAGGTACAATGGTACCCTCAAAAATAAGCTTAGAAAGCTAGTTGAGGAGACTCAAAAGAATTGGATACACTGTCTGCCTTTGGCACTGCTGAGTATGAGAACGGTTCCATATGTAAAGGGTTTGACTCCCTTTGAAATGGTTTTTGGGAGAGCATATTATGTGCCTCAGTGGAAAGCTCTCATGCCTGCAGAGCAAGAGGCTGACAGTTCATTAGCTAGCTATATGAGGAAACTGTTAACAAATAAATCTGTTTTGCAGTTTAACTCTTTTTCAGATAAGGAACAGACCAGACCAGTGGAAGCAGTCTTGGCCCCTGGGATGTTTGTGTGGCTGAAAGTGACGAAAAGGAAGAATTGGGTGAGTCCAAAGTGGGAGGGACCGTACCAGGTTCTGTTGGCAATGCCTACTGCAGTTAGAGTGGCCGAGAGGACGTCCTGGGTTCTTTTGACACATTGCAAACCGGTAAAGAACTTTCAACTTGATAAAAACTTTGTGACTGATACACAACCAGACCGAGATGGCCAAAAACAAAGTGAATAGAAATTTAGATCAACCCCAGAGATGTTGCATAATCATTTTGTTGAGTATACATTTATTGACTGTAATTGTGACAATTTTCCTCTTGTTGTGGTTTATCCTACACACAACCACACAAGTGAAAGTGGGAAGGCGTGATGAAACGTCTATAGACTGGCATCCAAATTTTAACACATACCTAGCCATGAAACGTGTATATGCAGAGACTATGAACATTTCAAATTGCTGGGTTTGTACAGCTATACCAACAGCATATGGAGGACTGATAATGTCCGCTGTCCCTTTGGGGATAAATGAGACTTGGGAGAATTTACTCTTCGATACAGGAACTGTGAGATCACAGGACAAAATAGCTTTATTTTTACCTGTCACACAAAAAGAATTGTATGTTTTTATAAAAATGATACCCTCCAGGTGGGCTGGAGCAATTGTAATATAACCATATCTTACCGATGTTATATTAAGAATAGTAATGGCAATACTTTTTGCAATACTAATTATGACTCGTATTTAAACTCATTGAAAACAACTATGAGTGACATTCAAAAAAATCCAGTTTTGTTTAAACAATTGTCAGTTATAGATCAGAAAATGTTTCATGCAGGGCTAATGCGTATTAGTACTAAAGTAGAAAACTGTTATTTTATTTGTGGGGAAAAAGGCATTTAAATGGTTACCTGAGAATTGGTCCGGCAGTTGTTTTTTGGGTTATTTGGTTCCGGCAATAAGACATACTGCAGAATTACCTTTGGGTAAGATACGAAATGTGAGAGAAGCAGCCCGAAAACCTGAAGGTCCAGTTGAAAAACCTGTGAATCCAGTCGGAAAGATCGAAGCTGGCTGGAAAGATCATAATGCCATGAAAGACAAAAGCAAACTGACTCGTATGGACTTGAGTGACAGTGTTATATCCTGGGCAGGAATATTCCCAGCCTACGGAGCAGTCAAATCGATCTGGGAGCTGAGCAAGTTGTCGAAACTTCTCGAAGTAATGAGTAATGCAACTTTTTCTGCCCTAGAACTGGTTACTGATGAACTGAATGCAATGAGAACTGTTGTACTACAAAATCGAATGGCTCTTGACTTCACCCTAGCGGCGAGAGGTGGTACGTGCACGCTTATCAAAGAAGAATGCTGTGCGTATATACCAGATAACAGGCATGAAATTAATAATCACCTAGAGGTAATTCAGCAAGTATCAGCCATGACTGAACCAGGCCCAAACCCACTGATGGACTTTTTCCAGAATCTATTTTGGGGGGAGGGGGTTCCATCCTAATGAATATTCTGATTGCCATTTGTGTGGGTATACTCCTAATAGGAGCATGTGTTTGCTGTGGAATTCCCTGCATGAAAAGATTAATCAAAGATTTTATTGATGTATCTGTTACTGAAACTTTGTACCAAGATATTGAGATTGAAAAATTGATCTCAGATGACATTTTTTCTGAAGTATAGATTGAATGACTCACCTAGCTGAAAATCCTAAGTGGAAGAAGTTGGGAGATGAAATGACACTATGCATACTTCAAAATAGAATAAAAAATATTAATAGGGGGAAAATGTTAGAAAAATGTGTATTTGAATATATGAGAAATGTTAGTTTAAAAGCAAAGTAGTATATAATGCATTTTATTCTATTAATCATATGGTAGAGAGGATTAATTCATGTTTAAATGTAAAGTAGTTTTGAAACTGCAGTGTGGCTTAAAGCAAGCTGACCTTCGACCCTGGCAGATGCTAGCTTAGCAAGTTTTAATGTTTATGCTTTTCACAAATGATTATCTGCTGGGTCAGGAAATTAAATGTGTGAAATAATGAAGTCTTCTGCTCTTTCCTGCTGGGATGATTTGGCCTTGTATATGTATTACTGAGATAGCATGCAGCTGTGTGAGAAAGTGTAACAGAGAACAAAGATGTGTATTAAAAGACTGAATCTGCTATTGTATTCGAACTGATATGAAACCTTGAAGAAGTAACTTTACAGAAAGACATTATGTCTGACCAGGTGGATAGCAAGGCCGTATTGTTACCAGAGGAAAACTTTTTTAAAATATACAGCATCAGCAGTTTTAATGAATAGAGGACTGTAAGCTAAAGTGATGTAGATGCCCTGTGACATACCACGTCAGTAAGGTGGGCACAGCTTGAATGTTAAACCTATATAAAATTGTGTGCTTCCTGTTTCATGTTAGACAAAATTCTGTACTTGTACGTTTTTTGCCTCCTGGTGTACACTAGTAAACTTTTGAATCTGAACATCCTGTGTATTGAATTCCTGATTTTATTTAACACAAGGTGTATTGTATTAGGAGAATGTGGCCTCAGAATGCCGTATCCTACAAATATGCATACTTCTACACATACACACACTTGCCAGAACTCAGAGAGTAACCCATGAATATCTTTCCATTTGTACAACAGTGTTCTGGTACTGCAAGCTCCAGGTAGCCCATAGGGTGAAGAGTGTTACAAGGTACATTTAATGTCCATTATAGCAGCAGCCATATCTAACTATGACAAAGGGGGGTGCGCTGGGTGTGAAGGGCCTCGGGGTATTATCAACTACTTGTTTACAAACACACAGACACTGTTATTCTCAGTACTGCACACTGACACATTTGTCAGTACTGGGGTCCATAGGTGCAGGTGTTAATAGGTGTGTACCAGGATATTGTCCATGGAGAGATGGGAAGAGTAGGGGATGTGGGTACAGTGGTATCATGCCACCTGACATTTGCCAGCAGACTATCAACTGATGCCATGGCAGTGATCCTCAGGGTGAGAGTTAAATGCAACATCCAATCATCTGGTTGCCTCTTGCAGAGGGCCAGTGAGGTGCTCCAGTTGACATGTATGCAACATGTATTACATAACATGGTCAGTGTCTGTCTTGGAGACCTGTACCCAAGCATTTTCTGTTGACTGTGGTAGTGTAGTTGAGGTATCCATGGCATGTGGTGCATACAGGATGCGGATTCCTAGCTGTGGCATTCAAAACACAGATTGGCATACACGTCAGTGTCACTCAAGCATAGGTTGCCTGTAAGCAGCCAAGATGGATGCCTGACATCTGCACATCTGTACAGAGGACAGACAGATATCAGCTAGCCAACTGGTTATGCATTAGTCTGAATGTGTTGACAGACAGATGTCTGACACTGATAGGTATGCCATTACTACATGACAGCAGCCCTCAATGACATGTCCTATACACACAGTAGTCTACAGTTAATATCCACATGTCAGATCAGTATCCAGTAGGAAAAACTTAATGACACACAGCTCACACACCAAGAACATGACAGTGAGGACTCAGAGTCCATCTCTGCATGCAGGGGTGTTTGGTACCAGTACTACAATCTGCAATCTACTCTTACTTGGGAAAGCACTGTCAACAGTAGTAATGTAATGATACACTACATGCTAGTGTGACTGCATATAACCTGGGATACTACCCATGTATGTAACACATTCAAATGGAAAAGAGTGTTGTACAAGCCATATATACTCAGGTGTCCCATACAGTAGACTCACACCCCTTGCTACTGTAATGACGGCACATAGATGCATGTTATGTACATGGAATTAAATACACTTATTAAAGATGTCATTACCCTCCTATTTTATCAGACTGGAATGTGATCACTGGTTACCAGGGCTGAGCCATGCTTAGCATTTTTCAGCATTGCTGCAATATAAATGCAAAGCAAATTTGCATACTGGTAAGCGAAGCTGAAACGGTCTAAGCACCTATACATTTAACAGTACGTTAGCAGTGCTTACCATCACACAAACCTGTGCAAACCCGCTTAAAGCTGCTCAAAACTGCCTTAACCACTCTGTATCCAACAGTCCTTGTTCTGCCTAGCAACAAAATAAACAGCTCTTGCAGGTCTTGAACCCAGGGCCCTGTACACTATAGTCAGAGAAGTTAACCACTAAGACATCACAGCTATGAAAGCATTTGTTTTTTTCCAATACATATGTTAGTACATATACAGAATAGTGGTGAACAACTGCTCTGACTTCTACAATTGTGTAGTACTTGTTAGTGATATTAGTGTTGAATCAAGTATGTTGTTGTATCTAAATATACACATATCAGATAAATACAGTGTGATACACCTGGGAAGGTATATGCAACAGTCATGTTTACACATAGAGTTTCCCCAACCACATAACACTGTCATGACAGATATTAAATCATGTAGAACAGCCATATCCACACAAACCCTGTTAAACCAACATTACTTCAAATGTAGAAGAGCAATACTTACATTCTGTCCTCATGTCTGGAACATCCCCCTCCTGTTTATTGGCCTGTCTCCACAATGTATGTTGTAGGAGGTATATCCAACTACCCTCTGTGATGCTGTTTGTCGAACACCCACATGAAGTCCTGCTCACAGTGAAGGAAAAGGGCCAACACCCACATGAAGTGCTTAGTTATAGGAGTGCGTTTCCATGCAACTGGCTATATGAATGTTCCACATGCAATCAGCTAGTGAGGGACTGCAATTCATGCACAGGCCATCAGCTGATAATGAGCATCACTTACAAAACATAAGCTTCTGCCTAAGCAAAGCAGGTGTACTTTTCCACATCCACCAGAGAGGGAGTGAGAGAGACAGACAGAGACAAAGTAAGAAAGGAAGCGAGTAGAAGAGTAAGATCCAAGCATATTTGTATATGATCCATGAGTGGAGAGTGGTATCTGGGCATTATGACTGTTACCTATATTGTGTACTAATCTATACTGTCACATGGTAATTGCACATGGCTGTACACATTTATGGCTGAGGATTGTCGACTACAATCTCTACAATGTTTGGAAAATGTTGGCCTTGTAATGTTGACAATGGGACATGTAGCTCCTCAATATAATGATGTGGCAGAATCCACACTGCAATGGACCCTGTCATTAAACAATCGCCCCAACACCCACACAGGACACTGATACACACAGACACACACTTACCAGTATTGAGTTTCAAACCCCTACCTGACTATGTATTGCTATTACATTGTTATACAGTTATTGCACACACCACGGAGCTTACATGTTGGAGAGCTGTCCAAAGGTATCTTTGAAGGTGAGTGACATCAGCAACAGTGATAAAAGAGGGATAAGGGAAGTGTAGTACATGTGACTGTCCACAAAAGCAGGTGTCAAGGAAGACACAACCACACTCTCTCAGGGAATCACACACATTATCACAGTTGGTTGGGTCAGGATTAGAACTTCTTCCTAACTTGTTTGCTACACTACAGTATTACGCAGTTATCACATATGCCACAGAGCTTATCACACTGATATATGACCAAAGGGTTATTTCAAGGTGACTTACATCAGAAGGTGTACTACAGTAGGGCAATGGGAGGTGTAGTGAGTGTGAATGGCTTCAAAATCATTAATCCCTACACACACACACACACACACACACACACACACACACACACACACACACACACACACACACACTTGCCAGTACTGACATGCATGGGTTCATTGCCAGAAGGCTGTACAAGGCTAGGCAAAGGGAATACCTTGGCATCTGGCCACATGACAATGGTCTCCAGTGTGGCTCAGGGGTGTAGTTCCTAGATTGGCCCACACAGGTGGGTATTGTATTCACCATCCACTCATCTGGGTTACTATTGTGGGTGGCCAGTGCTGTGCAATGCTTGCCATGTATGTGATCTATATTCCATAACATGGACAGTGTCTGGGATGTACACATCCCACATTCATGTTCTGTGACATGTGGAAGTGTACTTGGGGTCTCTGGGGCATGTTGTGTGGACAGACTGTTATCATCTGCTGTGGCATTCCTCACCTCATGTGGTGAGACCTGGCTATGGAACTCAGGTCGTGCCTGCACCTTCATTGACAGCATGATACAGGTATTCAGTGGAGTTAGTGGCATCTGTCCATACAGGGCATGTGTATAAGGCATGGTATTCCCTTTGTGGGTTACATTTGCAAACTCTACAGTTGTTGCAGGCATTCAGTGGGGAACATAGCAAAGGACCACTGTAAGCAATTATTTGCCTATTGTAGGAATTGAGCAGGGTGCCATGTCCTTTTACTTGCTGGATAACACACACTAACTCAGGAGATGTTACACATCACAGTACATTCTGATGTCAGTGGCAGTGTTGTAGTCAACAGGCATGTAGTCCACTGCAATCACACTGTGGTTACTATCTGTGGGCAATATGCAGGGAACTACCAATATAATGGTTGTTGCCTAGCCAAGTGTGCTTGTGTATGAGACATAGGTGGAGAGTGTTCTCTGAGTAATACAAGGCTTGCCTATATTGTTCGTCGATCCATAATGTCACATGTAGGGCTATGGATTGTCAACACTAGCCTCTCTGCTGTTTGACATCTGTTGTCCTTGTGAGATGGACATTGTGACATATAGTAGGTACTCAATATAATAATTTAGCAAAACCCGTCCCACAATGCATCCTGTCATTACACAATCACTGCAACCTCCACACAGGATACTGATGACAAACACACACACACACACACACACACACACACACACACACACACACACACACACACACACACTTGCCAGTACTGAGATTCAAACCCCTATCTAGCTATGTACTGCTACTATAATGTACTGCATTTATCGCACATGCCACGGAGCTTATTGGATGGATGTTGCCCCAAGGTACTTCTAAGGTGATGAACATCACCAGCCCTTGTAAATACTGGCATTGGGTGATGTAGTGGGTGCGAGATCCCAAAAATAATTTTACCCTAACACACATTTACATTTGCTAGGGGTGAGGTTCAAACTTCTATCTAACAACCTTTATGGACCATTATGTTATACATTTACCACATGCACCACTGACCTGACATGGTATAGGCTTTGTAACAGATACTTGTAAGGTGGATGATATCTGCAGGACTGCTAAAGTCAGGCTCTGAGCTGTGTACTGGCTGTAAATAGGGACAAACTCTTTGAGATACACACACACAAACACTTGCTACAGATGAGATTCAAACCCATAGCTGTGTAGTTACTGCTACTACATTGTTCCACATTTATGGCACACACCACAGAGCTTATAGGGATAGCCCTGCTCCAAAAGTATATTTCAAGGTAGATGACATCAGCATGCTTGCTAAAGTAGGGCAATGGGAGGTGTAGTGTTCATGAATGGCCTCAAAATCTTTGATCTCTACATACAGACACACACACACACACACAGTTGCACAGTTCCCATGTCTGGAATTAGAACTCCTACCTAACTAGTACATCACTCTATAGCATTACACAGTTATCGTATGCACCATGGAGCTTATAGGGCTAGCCCTTATCCAAAGGTGTATTCCAAGATCAATGACATCAGCAGCCTTGCTAAAGTAGGACAATGGGAGTTGTAGTGTCTATGAATGGCCTCAAAATCATTGATCGCTACACACACAGTTTCATAGTTGCCATGTCTGGGATTAGAACCCCTACCTAACTAGTACATATGGAGCTTATAGGGCTAGCCCTTATCCAAAGGTGTATTTCAAGGTAAATTACATCAGCAGTCTTGTGAAAGTAGGGCAATGGGAGGTGTAGTATCTATGAATGGCCTCAGAATCATTGATCCCTAAACACACACACACACACACACACACACACACACACACACACACACACACACACACACACACACACACACACACACACACACATGCAGCGTTTCACAGTTGTCATGTCTGGGATTAAAACTCCTACCTAACTAATCCATCACACTATAGCATTACACAGTTATCGCACATGCCACGGAGCTTATAGGGCTAGCCCTTATCCAAAGGTGTATTTCAAGGTGAATGACAGCAGCACCCTTGCTAAAGTAGGGCAATGGGAGGTGTAGTGTCTATGAATGGCCTCAAAATCATTGATCCCTACACACACAAATGCGCACGCACACAAACACACACACACACACACACACACACACACACACACACACACAGAGTTTCACAGTTGCCATGTCTAGGATTAGAACTCCTACGTAACTAGTACATCACACTATAGTATTACGCAGTTATTGCATGTGGCACAGAGCTTACAAGGCTGAATCTTGTCCAAGGAGGTATTTCAAGGTGACTGACATCAGCAGGCTTGCTAAACTAGAGCAATGGGGAGTGCAGTGTGTGTGAATGGGCCATAAACCATTCCATTGGAAACACACACACAACCCTCAGTCACACGCAACTTTACATTTGACAGGACTGTGTATACGACTGCTAGATGAATAATGACATGTACTGTCATGTCACACAGTTATCACAAGCACCACAGACAATATAGTGCTGAGGGCTACCAGAAGCAAATGTCTACAGTGATAGACATTGGCACATTATTGGATATTGGCCAATTGGATGTGTGGTGGGTGGGACAGGCCTCATGATGGAAAGCCCTTTGTCACAGTCTGTCTCTCTCTTTCCTACATCTCTGTTTGTGTATGTTTGACCTATTATAGTGTGTTGTCCTTGGATATATGTGTGTATTCCTCTCCAATGTGTGTGCAAAGTATGAATGGTGTGCGATGTGGTGTGTGTGCACAGACATCTGCGACTGACAGATATGTATAATCCACTGTTGTTGCCAGGAATGGGCTTCATTTCTGTAAGTATGGGAGCATGCCCAGTATGACCTTCTGTATTGAATGCATGAATCCATCCCAGGTAGGTTGTACTCCAGTGCAGGCATTTGTATTCTGCACCTACAGCTAGCAACCTGTTTCTGCAGGATATCTGTAGACAGGTTGACAATATGGAGTCACAATGGGCAAATGATAGTGGGATACTGTAACTAATTGTGTCTGTGCTGCTTCTGCTACATGGTTTTGGTGTTAGCAGAGATATTAAGACATGTTCTGTTTTACACTGTGATGTATTATGTCATCAACTACTGACAGATATACATATGTGCTCGCAGTAATTTCCTGGGGAGTACAAGATGAATGAAGCTGTGTTCAGTATTGTGGTCTGCAGCCTACATATTCTTGCACAATCATGCCATTCTAGAGGGGGAGCTGCAGACACTTGCTGATGGGTCTGTGTAAATAGTCCAGAACCTTGGTACTGTGGTGGCTGAGGATCCCATGCTTGTACATCTATCAACGTGACAGAATGGCCATATCCTGCTGTGGTCATACCTCTCAGCTGTACAAATTCACACAGGTTACCCAGAGGCAGGGCTCATATATCTGGTCATTTCCCCTTCACATTGTGATTTACGAGCAGGTTTGTAGACACCCATTCCTGGGTTTGCAGGCAGAGATAGTATGGGCAGACATCAGAGTTTCAGACTTCACACACTCCATTGCGTCCATGCATCTACCCCCCCCTCTGTTATTCTATCCTCTTCCTAACATTATGCAAGTGATATCTGATAAGTATCCCTACAGTTATCACTTCATCCCAGCAGTATTTCAGGGATGGTCCACAGTTCATGCAGCAGGACATGGTGGACATGCTACTGGGATTTGTTGACATGGCCTTGCATTTGTGTTCTGTGGACTGTTATGTCGTTATTTGGGACTCCATGAGATAACATACATTGGCAGTATGGGTGAGACACAGGCCTTTGACAGAGAACTGTAGGGCATTTGGTAGTGATGCAGGTCATCTGTAGCAGGCCAGTGAATTCTGTCACTCCTACAGTCCCAGGCTGTGAGCCACTGGATTCCCCTGGGCTGACAGGGTAGGTGTGTGAGGTGTTAATCGCAATAGCTTCTGTCCTTATTAATCCATTGGTGTGGATGCTGGCAGGGTGCTGCTTACAGCTAGAGACACACCTGCATGGGACACCTCTTCAGCATGCTGCATTCTGTGGGTATTCTCATACAGAAGTGGGGGTCATATTATACTCATTCCCAACACAGGGATATGATCTGTGATGAACCTGTGGCTGATGGTGGGGTGAGCTGAGTGCATGTGTGCTATGGAAGCTTCTTGCAGCTGACTCACAGATATATGCGGGGCATTCCCCTTATGTTGGCTTGTGCTGGGACATCAGCGGTTTCTCAGTACTTCATAACTGTGCCTTTTGTGGTCTGCCAGTGTTTGGTCAGACTACATCAGTATTCCATACTACACAGACAACTAATGTGCTGCTAACCTGTATGTAAAATTCCAAAGGTGTGTCCATTTGACAGTAACATTTTATACACTCGCTGTCTAGGGTACTTCCACCTGTGTACTGTGTATGTCTGGGACCACATTCATGCCATGTCCATCTTTCAGATGGTGACAGATATTACATCTGAACAATTAGTATGGATTACTGCTGGATTGGGTCTTGCTGGGATGCATTGTGCTTGGAACTGCAGTTGTTAGAACTTGGTCCTGTCATCAACAGTACTGGCTATAGGCCATCAGGACACAACCCTCCATGCCTACATGCTGACCACTTTCACACAATATACAACACACAACAACCTAACACACAGAGCCCTGCATATTGTACATGTGCAACAATCTATCCTGCTAATTTGGCCAGCTCAGGTAATCTGTGCTCCACTGTTATTATACCCACACGTACATGTTACTATATTTCTACATAGGTTGTGGGGGAGGGGGCACACCTGACAACTGTAAACATTTGCTATGACTGTAGTGGTATTTCTAGTACTCTGTTGGCTTCCATTTCATTCTGTATTCTGACCTATCATGTAGACTAGAGGCATATCAGTGCAGTACAGATCTTAGGTTTTATTGACCTACATTACAGTTTCAGACTTCTTATCCTTCAGAGCTAACATCCAACTGCCTGACCTGTTGTAGTCTGTCTGTGAAGGTCTGGAGGGGGGCATTTCTCCATTGCCATCAGTCGGAGGCCTTAGCACAGCTTTTCTTTGTGGTCATCTACACCTATCCTGCTGGCTGAGGCTGTTGTTGGGTATGTGAGCCTCACTGACATGCATGTGTGTGTCCTATGGACAAACATTTGGCCCACCACATGTCCTGCAATGGGATTTGTCATCTTATCTAGTACTGCCTACTATGTAGGCACCAGTATTTGTTATGGATTTCATGCTGCTAATATAGGTGTTTACTATCTGCTGCCATCCCATGCAGCCACCCGATTCCCTTGCATGCTCACATCCGTACCATAGATACAAGTAGCAGAACATACTACTCCATTAAGCAATTGATAGTGAGAGTGGCTTACCTTGTGGCTGTGCCAGAATTGAGGATGGTGCTGGAGGGCTGACTGCACATAGTACACTCCCTATACATAGTTAAGCACAGGTAGTGTCATGTTTGGCATCCCTTTTACTGTATGTGCGAGTCAGAGAGAGGTGTCATTCCTTGTGTTCCTACCATGTAAGTGTATGGGCAATGCGTTGCCTCTTTGCCAAAGCCTGGGCATACTGGGCACGCCTCCTTCTGCCTACAGGAGCAGGCTCAGGTTGTTCCTCCTCTGAGTCACTTTGTGCCTGTGCTGGCCTTGGCAATGGTGAGGGGCTGTGTGGCCCTGCCCCGTGCTGTTCCTGCTGCAGCTGTTTCCATGGGAACATATTGTGTAGCACGGCACATACAATGACAATCTGGATACATGCAGCTGGAGAGTACTGCAAGGCTCCACCGGAATGTCCAGGCACTGGAACCGTGACTTGAGCATCCCAAACACAAACTCTGTTATGATTCTGGTTTATGCGTGTGCCTCATTATGGAGTTCTTGTTCAGGTGTGTGTGCATTTCTGATGGGTGTCATCAGCCAAGGCTCCACTGCGTAATCAGCATCCCCCACTAGGTGGCCATATGGGATGTCCCAATTGGCAAATCTCTGGTACAGCTGTGTCATATGCCAGATGTGGGAGTCGTGATAGCTTCCAGGGCTGCCAGCACACACATTCATTATAATGCCCTGGGCATTGCACATGGCCTGGCAGTTGATGGAGGGGAAGCCCTTGCAGTTTATGTAGACCCTACCCCGCTAGCCGGGTGATGCTTTGATGTGTATGTGTGTGCAGTCTATAGCACCCACTACCTCAAGGTATTCTGCTATTTGGTGGAAGAGATGCACATTGCTAGTCAACACCTCACAGGTGTTGTGGAAATATATGTGCTCACTATCATATGCTGACATGGCATCCAGGAGCTAGTGGAGTACCCTGGATGCTGATGCCCGTGAGATCCCCATGATATCCCCAGTTGGCCTTTGGAAGGTACCTGTGGCTAGTATTCTTAAGCTTACACATACCTTAGTATCCACTGGGATGGGTTCCCCTCTGTTGGTTCTGTGTATGAGGCGTGGCTGGCACAGCTCAACATTTTGCTGTAGGAGGTCCCTGTTCACCCTATAGCACTCCACTATCTCCAGCTCATGTAGCCCCTGGTAGGTTACCCTAGGTCTGTATACTCTTCTCCTTCTCCTCACTGTGGGTTGGTCATCAGCATTCTCATCCTCACCACCCTCAGCCTCTTCCACATATTGATTTATAAGAGCAAAAGCAGCCCCTATCATTTTGTTGCTTTTGTTAGGTAAAATGTCCCCGTTCGTGTACACCGGGTGTGTAGAGTTTGTGGGAAAAACCAGAGGGAAAGGTGTTTGCATAGTTTATAGTAGTGTGCTGGGCTGGGCTGGGCTGGCTTGCTGCCTGTGCAATTGGCTGGTTCTGATACATTTCACCTGCCAGCTATGCTAGTTCTCCTTGATTACCTTCCTACTGCTGTTTTCCCTTTCCATTGCCTTCCTGTTTAAGCCCCATGGTGCACCGCGCAAACCCAGTGCTCAGATGTGAACGGAGCTGCTGTATCCTGTTTTTTTTTTTTAAACCCGGTGCGCAGCACACACACCCATTTAGGCAATGTAAATACTGCTAGGCAGCTTCAGAAACACCCCCTTCCTTAGCTATGCTTAGCTAAGGGCAAAGTTGGGCTACAGAGCTCCAATAAGCTTACTGCATGCATTACACACCCCCTTATGAAGTCATCTAGCTCTTAGGCTTACACTATGGTATTACTGCACCTACACAGTTGGGTGCAAGCTAGCACTGAGGGGAAATCTGTGATTCAGTATCATTGCCCTCATTTGCATAGGATTGACTGCTAATGCATGGTTACAAAACCGACACTCAGCCTTCCCCCTTAGCAACCACTATTCCATGGTCTTGTTGTGTTATGCATGCCAATGACTATTATGGCAAAATTATGATTTTGTTTTAAAAGCTTATTTACAGCTGCTTTTATTATTTTCGGGCCAATCCCATTTGCACACCGCTGCCCTGCGCTTAAACGGCCAAAATCGGCCAAAAAAAAAAAAAAGTTAATTTTTATAATTTTGCAACTTATTTTCATGCCTATGGCCATATAGTTGGCCCTTGGCATGCCTATCCCTTCTAATACATGCGTTTTTATGAGCTGTCATGCCTCCGTTTTGTAGTTTGCAGAAATGTATTCAGCTACTGGCTGAATACATTTCTGCAGTCTACACTATTCCTGCACGGATGCCTGCCTGCTTCCTGGATCGCTAATTCACCTCATTTGCATGGTTTTCACCAGCAAATGAGGTAATTAGCATACAGGGGCTGTGTCCATGCAGGAATAGTGCAGGAGCGCTTGTGCACGTCCCGGGAGCTCATTCCTGGATTGCACATCAGCCATATTGCCTGCAGCAGCTCGTGCACTATTCCTGCACACCGTGCAGAGCTTGCTGAATCCTGGGGTTGATGTCCTCTCTTATAGAAATGCTGTTTTATTTTGTATTGCCTGGTCTACTTTAACATCAGTTTTATTCTCTGGACTATGGTTCTTCAACCTTGTGATTTATGTTGGCCAAGGGGCATTCAGGTTAAGTATCAACTTAAACCTTCTCCTTTTTGCTCCAGTTTTACAACACTGTTATCTACTTAGTCAGCTTAAGTTGCAGCTTCAGTTTATTTGTTATGCTAGAATATTTTTTAAACATCTTTACTGAATCATCATTTGTGACACAGGCAAATTTACATTTATATAAAAGTATAGGCACAAGACAAGACGAGCGTACACTGCAAAGTCCAACAAGTCCAAAGTCCAAGTCCAAAAAATATCTAGCAAGGATTTTCCGAAAGAGTACTTACTCTAACTCATTCTTACATTACACTAGTTTTCACCTGCTGCACCAGAAGAGGAGTGTAGTGAAGGGCCAACTGGTACGAGCAGCCAGGATGACTAGGAGGATGACCACCTCTTTGAGGAATGTGAACTCTTGAAGTCCATGTTCCTCAAGAGGGGGTACCCCACTGAGTTGATTGCTGACCTTATAAGGGAGGTGAGTAGCAAAAGGGCCTCTGGCCACTTCAGACCCATCCTCTCCCAAGAATGGACAGCAGCTCACACTTTTGAAACCAACTTCTCAGCAGAGATAGAACTGAGTAACCCCGTAGTTAGGAATAGTACTGGACCACAAAGGGAGCAAAACTGTTTGAGATTTGTGACTACATTCTCTTTAGATTATGAAGCCCTGATCACAATACTGGGCAAAAACTGGCAGTTGTTACTGTCCGATAGGGATATGCAAGGAAAGTTGGGAGACAAACCACTGGTCACCTGGAAAAAAGGAAGGAACCTAAAAAAATTACTGAAAGTAGTAACAGCACTTTCAGAGGCACCCCAGGGACATTTAAATGTGAGGCATGTAACCAGTGTTGACACATTGCTACAGGGTCAAAATTCATTATTAGGGGGCGAGACTATTTCCTGAAGAACAAGTTTAACTGTAATTCCAAAGCCTTAGTCTATGTAGCATTATGTCAGTGCTGCCTAGTTTTTACGTAGGCAAGACTGACCGTAAGTTTAAGGAAAGGATTTATGAACATGTTTATTACATTAACAAAAGGAAAGTGGAGAGCCCACTAGCTAGACACTGCATTGAAAATCCTAACCACAGTTTCAAATTTAAAGTCATTGACTCAATTGAGATGAATAGTAGAGGAGAGGCGTCTACACTTATGTTGGAGAAATTGGAACTTTTATGGCAGCTTAGACTCAATGCATGCTTTCCACCGGGCTTGAATGAAATGACTTCTATTCTATGTGTGCTAAAACTAAAGAGCCTTAAGAGATAGTAGCTGCACACACACTATTTTTGTTGGATGGTTAAATAATAGATGCTCATTAGCCCTAGGGAGGTTACAATTGCTAAGTTGCACCCACCTTTTATAGGTTAAAAGAAACATTGCACAACACAGTTTTTTATGAAAAGATTACTACTTCCACAGGTCCCTGAACATTAGTTAATAAGTAAAGTGAACTAACTACAATTTTAATTAATACTATTTAATTTACTATATGTTCTGTTATAAGACAACAGAACTTTGTTTTTTTATAAAACTAAGGCACTCATTTTACCCAACGACAACAAAAAACAAACTGTTTGACTTCAGTATTTTAGGATTACACCTTTAAATTATGTGACTGTGCTTAACTGGCTTCATTGTATTAACAAGTATGAGTCACTAGGATAGTACTTAAACTTCTTTTTTCTTTCTGAGCACTATTGTCTGAAGAAGTTAGGAGAAGTGTTTCCTAACGAAAAGCGCTTTACACTTTGTGACTTGGATTCTGTGCAGCCAGATCGTTTTTAACTTTTTATTGCTTGGCAGTTACCGGAGTGTGCATCGGACTACTGATTGCTGTAAGATTGTTTTACTCAGCTATTAAACCTTGTTGGACTTTGCAGTGTACGCTCGCCTTGTCTTGTGCCTATTAGTTTTTGGATGTTTTTAGTAAACATTTATATAAAAGTAATCAAATTGTATTAGATTAACATTAACAAACATTATACTTCACATATATTGCTATATATAATATAACCTAAGCAATTTTACATAAATTATTCAATTCCTGACCATTTTTTTAAACAAGAAACATCTTTATTAAACCATCACTTATGACATAAGCAATCATACATTTATATAAATGAAAAAAAAAAAAAATTATCCTAGTTGCAAGCATTTTTACATCACAAACCATACTGACACACTCTGAAGAAGCGGTCATAGAGATTGTGAAAGCGCTTACTTTTGTTGTGGTTTTAATAAAAGTTTATACCTAGCTGTGGTGGCAGGCTCTATATATATTTTTTACATCATACTGACACACTCCCAGTTACAAACATTATACATCACTTATAATCTACCCAATCATTTTCAGTCAGACATTACATAGCTCATATAAACTTCATTCCTCCCCTGTATGTATTGTTCCCACAATTTCCATTTTTCCTATGCAGTTTGCCCCTACCCTTTTCTAAAGATCTCGATTCCAGTTGTTTTTATCTCCATTACTATATTCACTACGTCTAATATAGTTGGTTTAGATTTTGATTTCCATTTTCTAGTAATTGCTTTTTTGGCAGCCACCATAATTAGACACAGCAAGGCCTTACCATGTCTAGGCAATTCTGATTCTATATCATAGTTCAGAAAAATCATCTCCCTCATCACACCAATCCGTCCACTCAGCATCTCCAGCAGTGCATCCCACAGGGAATCCTTAAAGTCTGCCAACCCATCACACTCCCAGTAAATATGTTCCCAGGTACCTCTTTCTTCCCCTTCTCACCTCCAACATTCCTTTCTACATGAGGAAGAATTCTCTGGAGTCTACTTGGGGTATAAAAATACTTATGTAAACATTTCCAAGCAAAAATTCTAAATATTCTAGATTTTATTGCATATTTGGGAAACATACATATATCCTCCCATTGTTTCTTTGTGAATTGCTTATCCAGTCTCTCTTCCCAATCCTTTCTAACCTCCTTTGATTGATTCTTATAGTTATCATGCAATACTTTATATGCTCTACTAGTTATTCCTGTTTTAATGGCAGCTTCTCTTCTATATTCTACTAAAAACTCTAGCAGTGCTGGTCTTTCATTGAGGGCACCCCTATTTATTTCTCTTTGCCTATACTCTGATATCAATCCTTGATAGGGAAGGCAATCTCTGACCCGCAATCCAAAAAAAAATCTTGGCCTCTTCACATTCTATTACCTTTCCTTTAGTTATTTGCTCCCATTACCTTGGCTCCTTTGCCAGTTTTCTTCAATAAATTCCAGCCCCCCTCTTGCCTATTGTCTATATCCCTAATTGTAGTCATCACTATCAGCAGACTCTCCTTTCTCCATTCCCGTGATGGCTTTGTTCTTAGAATACTAGACTGTTTTTGTTGATATGTAAAGCCACTTTTCATCAAAAAAGATATATCTGCATTTAAGTCTTAACTTGCCTCAGACAACACTGGCACTTCAATATTCTTCACATGACATTCAGGCTGCTTTTTCAGCAAAATTCTTATTTTTTTTTTATGGACAAAATAGAACTTATTTCTTCATCTCATTTGGTACCACAAGAGAAATGATGAGTTTGTGGCCACCAGATTTAGATAAAATTTTGAGGCTCATGGTGGGAGTAAATTGCATATTTCTCCTTGCACACTGTCCCTCAGGTCATGCAAGAACTTTTCAGCAACCATCCATGCATAGACCTCTTCACCTCTCCTTCCTGATCACCCTTGAAAACACAACTTTAATGGCAGTTAAATGTTGAGGTTCTTTAATAAGATAAATGTATGATATACATTAATTTCATCTTCTCCAGACAGGTGAAGGAAGATTACAACTTGAACCTTTTTACTTTTTCAGTTAAATGTAAAGCATTAGTCTAAAGATGAAATGTCTACACCCCCTGTATCCAGCTTTCTGCTGGATTATACTGTAATACCAACATTATTGGTGGAGTGAGTGGCAAGATGGATATCTGATTACGTAAAAAAGCTAAAGGAAACTGCAAAGGGTCCACGATTTTCAACTGTTCACAAAATGTTCTTTCTGCATTTGAATTTTGTTTTTACTTTGTCTGCAGTGTTGTAGCTTAATTTTTCAGACTTCATTTTCACTTTTGTGTTTTTATATTTGTTCTGTTTTGCTGCTCACTCCTTCCTTTGGCAGGTAACATAACCAAAAATTAACATTTGGCTGCATATGAATATTTCTTTTTCCATTATTTTATGTGCTCATTAAGTCGAGGTGTATACTCATTTTAATGAATTTTTTTTATTTACTGTAATTTCTTTTTTTCACCTTTTCACTACTTTTTTGCTTGCAGGACCTCTCATTTCTGACAGCGAACCAGACCGAAGCAAGACAGACCACATTTCATTTAAAACAATAAATCGCCCAGAAACTTGATATGATATTATTCTTGTAGGTGCCAGAATCCTGCTTTGTATCTTACATTATTTGGCTACTGGATTAAGACTCACTTCACAGCATTACATACTTGACAGGCAAAAACAAAAGTAGACAAGAAGTACAGTAAGTGCACAATTACTTGTTTTACGTTCATGACATCAAATAAAGGAGCAATCCAGAAGCATGTGACACCATGCATACATTCTTATCTTTATGGGATAATGTAAAGATACAGCTGCTAGATCACCTTCATCTAGTGTCCTGCCAGAGCAAATTGATCACAAATGTCCTCTCAGCTTTTAGGAAATGAGGCAAAACATTGTGGATGTGTCTGTCAGAGAATAATTTCTTTCTAGATGTCAGACCTGCACCTCAAAATTCTCTGTCCTTTTGCAGGAAAACAGCAATTATATGCTATTGAAAGCTATCTAAAGTACCAGACTCACAGTCCCCACAATTGTTTCAACAAATTTTCAACCATGACCACACTGCTACAATAGTCCTGACTCTACACACATTTGTTATACTCCAAAGTGGTAGGAAGGTGATTACAAATGGTTCTCTATAAAAAAATCATAACTTAAAACTAACTTTCAACTTTCATTCAACTTTCCTGTGTCCCACCAGATGATTTAGAGGAAATGTTTTATCATTCCCAGACATCTTTGCTGAAAGGAGCTATGAAGAGAGCACTCAAAGGGAAAACAGGAGGTGATTTTACTCATGAATTTTTTTTTCAGAAGAAAGCAGGATGGTATCATTAGTCACATCAGATATGTGTAGTTTTGCGTAGATAATAACACCTGAAATGTCATACAATGGTGTTAGTAGATATGATGGGCATCTACTGCACATAAAGATTTATGAACCTAGCAGTTAACCCCTCTGTTTGGGTAATCAGAATTTTCAACACAGGGTGATGCTCTTCAGCTTTTCCTTTGCTACCAGGATTTTTAATAAGTATGGGAAAGTAGAAGCTCTTCACTGCAGTAACAGCCTCTGATTTGCATACCTGGAAGACCTGTTACTGCTGGCACCTTTCGAGTTACTTTGGTCTCAACACTTTATAAGATACCTGGCTTAATTTTGCAGCTCCTTTGCTTATTATCCTTAAGAAAATGATTCACTGAACTCTCCTTCACCACTGGCTGCACTTTCACTATTCTTTTGCAGACTTGCTGTTATATTCAAAACAAACAAAAAAAACTTGCTGGCATTCATCTGCTTATGGACCTGTACCTGCAATGCATAACTTGGTTACTCTTTCCTCCTTCCAACTGTGGAGCTGCCTCTCATCTTGAAAGGCTGTGGACTCATCTAGCTTCATCCATGGTCAAGGACTTTAGAATTCATTGGAAAAACATTTCCACATCAAGCTCGTGGAAATGAAGGCTGCTGTCATGGTCATTATATCACTGAAATCAGAGACATTCCGAATAATAGGAAACAATGAGGTTCATGTCAGGTATCTGAACAAGCAAAAGGAAACCAGACCTTTGTCTGTAGAAATGTGGTCTCAGGTTGAGAGGAAATCTTTAGTGTGAGCTGTTTTTGGAGGCAATCAACATTCTGACAAAGTTCTGATTACTAACTGCAACTCCAAGTTACAGCACCAGTCCATATTCCATCTTATCCCATCTCAAGAAGGCAGTGCAGATTATTTTCCTGGTTTACTTTAGGCTACAAATTGATACATCTGTGCTAGGAAAGTACTGCTTTTCTAAGGTATTCATCCTCCAATGTGGCAGAAGAGAATGGTTTCTGTCTGAACACGAGGTCTATCTGAGCTAAGTAAAAATGTCCATGTAGTTGTACCCTACCCTTCCATAACCATATTTGTGTCAGTACCATGTCTTCTAGAAAACTTTTGGACAGTAAGGACAAAACCTATTCTACTATCCATGTTTGGGCCTCAAAAGGCAGGATTTCCAGTTTTGTTGTCCCTAGGTATTGAAGCTGTGCTGTACTGGAATGATAAGCATTTTTACCTCAAAATTTAGTTTCTTGGAAGCCCTACAGTTTGTCACAGAATTTTATTTTATTTTGAACTTATTAACTGATGTAAAGCACTGATCCCTCTGGACCTATTTCAGTCTCAGCCCGAGGACAGTTGATTGACACTCAGAATACTGAAGCCCTGGTATCCTGTCATTGTGGCTAGACTCCAAAGAAAAACGAGAAAGTGAGTGCAAAGTTTTCCTCACTTGGTCCCTCTTCTCTGAGTTTGAGTAATCTCAAAGTTATTATGTATGTGTGTCTATATATATATATATATATATATATATATATATATATATATATAGGGTCTACTTCACTTGACCTAAACCCCATTTGACTGACACCCATTTGACCGACACCCAACTGACCTAAATTTCCTGTGACCTAAAACTCATTTGACTGACTCCCATTTCACCGACATTTAAGACATAGACTTGTTATGGGTTTTCCTTCACCTGTGACTTGCTTGTGATAAAAAGAATTACCGTAACTTACAGTTCTGACTGTTAGAATTCCGATAGTCATGTAGAAAGTAGTGTTGTAGTGTTTCTAAATGTGGGTTTTTCTATTTACATTTTTATGGGAAGCATCTAAAGTAATTTGGCAAATGTTTTGTGTGTTCCCAGCAGTAGTGGCAGCATGTAGAGTACTGTAAGGCAGGTTAAAGATACATGCCCTTTTCCCCACTGTAGTGTGATCCTGGAGTTAGTATATATAATTATGGGTGTGTGGAGGACATAGCCTCCCACCTAGTTTGGTTGTACACTGTCCCATTTCTGTTAAGAGAGTCAGTAAGTAGTTTTTAAGTTCTGGAAAGGGTTAGTTATTGGTGTTCTAAGTGTGCTTGTTTATGGTTTTAGATTTAGCATGTTGAAATTCAGCATTGTATGCTGTTGGTGAAATGGGAGTCAGTCAAATGAGTTGTCAGTCAAATGAAATTTAGGTCAACTGGGTGCCGGTCCAATGGGTGTCAGTTAAATGAGTTTTAGGTCAAGTGAAGTAGACCCATATAGACACATATACATATGTATACACACACACACACACACACACACACACACACACACACACACACACACACACACACACACACACACACACAAACACACTTCAAAGGTTGTCATAGCCGGGGGTGATAGTGGGGATAGGTTCCTACTATCCATAGAATGCTCCCATGGCATATGTCTCTAACAGTCTCTGATAACCCCAGACCAGCTCCTTCATGAATGGTTTAGTTTTGAAGCCTGGCAAAACAGTTTGTACTGACAGGAGAAGGGGCAAAGGCAGGTGATTGGCACCTTAAAACCAGTTGCATTGGACAGGTGAGGCTCATCAACCTGGGAAAGCAAGCCCAGCTAGGAGGAGGTAAACTGTGATTTAAAACCTCCACTGCCTTGCAGCAATACCTAGTCATGGTGAAAGCTACAGGAGTAAACCTCGAGGAAATATCTGGAGATGGAGCCCCTAAGGCAGTTTGACTTTCTACTCAGCCTCACTCTGGCCGTTCCTGAGACTACACTGATGCCAAGTGGTACTGGCCTTGCCTTTCCCTTGGATTAGATCAGTAACATGAGCAGGCCTATACCCTGGAGAGGACACTATGGTATCGCTTTTTGAGTGGTGACACAACTTGGGAAGGAGCAGTTACCAGTATTAAGCCACTACACTCAATTGAACTAGAGTAAGGCACTAGGGGCTGCCTGCAATATTGGGAGAGATCCTCTGATCTCATTGGATGGTTACCACCTGCCTTAGGTTGGGCAGCCAACAGTCAAATAGATGCTGCCTTACCATGGTCCACTTGCTCCACTGGGTGTGTGGCACTTAAGGAATGCCCAACAAGTGGATTATTAACCATACAATTGGAAAAACAAACAAGCAATAAAATAAACCAGCCTTAAGGCTGGAAACATGGAACGTAAAGGCAGTGACTCCAGGTTTTATGGAAGATCTACAGAACAACAGTGATGCTTGGAAGACAGCAGTCATTAGCAATGAGTTGAACAGATTGCAGATGAACATTGTGGCTCTCCAAGAAACAAGGCTGTCATTCACTGGATGTCTCAAGGAGATGGAATTTACTTTTTTTCTGGCATGGGAAGCTTCCAGAACAGACCATGGGACATGGTGCTGGTTTTGCAATCAGAAACAACCTTGTTGGCTGAATCATACCACCAAATGTGGCAAATGAGAGAATGCTGCAAATTTGGGTCTATATCACTTAATCAAACTCACATCATTAAACACCTTTTAGTCAAACTCACAAATAAGTGAATGGACTTTTCATCAAAGTTTTTCCTAGGGCAAAACAATGGTTAGCCACCATATGGAATTTGACCTTTTCCCCACTGTAGTGTGATTTAGGAGTTGGTATATTTAATAAGGGGGGTGTTTGGGGGTGTGGGGGCAAAGCCCCTAACCTGGTTAGGTTTTAAGTTTTATGTTTTTTTCCAAGGTCACTAGGGTGGCCTACCATTGCTTTGCTCTAGGAAGAACTTTGATGAAAAGTCCATTTGCGTATTTGTGAGTTCAATTAAAAGGTGTTCGACGAAGAGGGGTTCCACAATGTGAGATTTGATTAAGTGATATAGACCTGAAAATTCAACTACAAGCACCAGTGGCCATGGTAAACATTTTTAGCGTCTACGTTCCTACATTAACTTCTACCCTGGAAGTGAAGGACAAGGTCTATGATGAACTAAGTGATGCCATCAGTGAGGTCACTTCCCACAAACCATTATTCATTCTTGGTGACTTTAATAGCAGTGATCATCACAACTGCCCATCCTGTCTGGGACAGTTTGGAAAAGGAAAGATGAATGAAACGATAAAGTGCATTCTTGAAATTTGTTCCCAGTATGACCTCTGCATAACCAACTTTAATATCAAGCCCCAGTACAAAGTTTCATGGTGACATCCAAGTTTAAAACATTGGCACCATCTTGAATTTGTCCTCACCAAATTCAGCTGTTTAGGTAGTGTCAGGATCACACACAGTTACAGAGCATAGACTGTGATGCTGACTGCTTGCTTATGTGGACTAAGGTGAACATCCAGCCAAAAAGGTTCTGTCACTCTAAAAAGGAAGAGAGGCCACACACTGATATAATCAAGACTCTTGGCCCTTCAAAAGTATGCAAGTTTGTTCAAGCACTTTAACAGCCCTTGCCCTGCCTGGATGACACTGACATCAGCAAGAGATGGGAGAAACTATGGGATGCTTTCTATAACACTGCAATATCTACTTTTGGGAAGAAGACAGTCAGGTATGCTGATTGGTTTGAAGCCTACACTGAAGTGCTGACACCCTGATTGAGAAGAAGAGATAGGCTATGGCTGTATACAGATCCTCTCCCAATGAGGAGAACTTGCAGGCACTCTGGTGTGCTTGGAGTCAAGTACAGCAGGTAGTTTTGTGGTATGCTAATGATTATTTGCTCCAACATTTCTTTAAGATTCAGCACACCATGGACATTGGTAACATGGGAAGAATGTACAATAGGATCAAGCAAGCCACTGGTCCATCACAAAGGTTCATAGGTTCAAAGGTAGGTGCTAGGCTATTGGCCCTAGGGCCTATATAAGCCTAGCCAAATGGTACCCTGGCTTTCATCACCCAAGAAAATGATTTTCCTGTGCCTTGTCGAGCAGAGCCACAGAAGTGATCCCTGGGGTGAATTTCCTATCTCCCATCCAATCATCAAGATTTTTCTTGAAGAGTGCTAAGGAGGAGCTTTGTTTGATATAGATAGGTAGTTTGTTCCAGAGTATGGGAAGTCTCTGGGACAGGAATCTATCCCTCCAGCATGTTCTGTTTATTGTGGTGACAAGGTTTAGGTCCCTAGAGTGTGTAGCTTGGAGGGATTGGGGATTTCTTTAAGAGGAGCATGTCCAATAGATCTGGGTTTGACATAGCTTTGTATGTTAGGCAGAGATCGCCTCCGAGTAGGCGATATGCGATGGAGTAAAGCTGGTGTTTTTTGAGACGGTCTGCATAGGGCATCTGTTTGAGGCTGGTAATCCTCTTTGTAAGGTATTTCTGCAGCCTTTCCAGTTGTTGTAGATGTCTTGTGAGGTACATACCAAAAGGGGTGTTGTACTCTATATTGGGTCTAATGAGTGAAGAGTAGAGGGGAACAATGACCTCTTTTTTCCTGGATGAGAAACCTTTTGTGATGAGGTGTGCCATGTAGAAGAACTTCCTGACTACTGTGACGATATGATTATCAAAGGAGAGACTACTGTCCACGTGTCCCAAGGTCTCTTATCACACTTTTGGTGTTAAGTAGACTACCGCCTATGTGGTAGTTCATGGGTAGAGAGTTTTTACCAAAAGGGATGACAATGCACTTTTTGGCATTGAGCCTGAGGCCATGGCTTTGACACCAGGCATCTGTCTCAGTGAGGCCCTTTTGTAGGATGTCCACATCGTTAGTTTTGATTATGGTTCTTAGTTTGCAGTCATCTGTGAACTTCGCTAGCCAAAGACCTTCTGTGTTACCCTGTACTTCAGACAAGTAGATATCAAACAGGAGAGGACCCAGGACTGAATCCTGTGGTACTCCGCTTGTCACTGGTCTGAAGTTGGATTTGGAGTCTGCTACTTTCACAGTGTGGGTTCTGTCAGTAAGCCAGTTGGCAACCCATCTTGTGACATAGGGATTTATACCTAGTTTAGTGAGTTTATCTATAATTCCAGAGTGGGGGATGGCATTGAAAGCCTTGGCGAGATCTAGATAGGCTGTGTGTGAACCACCTTACCCTCATCTAAGGCTTTGGTGACAGCTTTAAAGAAGTCTGTCAGGTTTAGGAGACATGATCTGCCTTTTATAAACCCAGACTGGGTGGGGTCCAGAGTTTGGAGATTACTAATGTCACTGTTTATAACTTCCATGATGATACATTCCATAGCCTTGTAGACAAGGCTCATCAGGCTAATGGGGTAGTAGTTCCCGGGGTCCATGGTGGATCCCCCTTTGTGGAGTGGGATAACCGTCGGTGTGTGCCATTCAGTGGGCACAAAGCCTGAGGTGAGGCTATGACTGAACATGGTACTTAGGTGGGGTGCCATTCCATTCTGTAGTTCATGTAGAACGCAGCCTGAGATGTTGTTAGGTGCCATGGATGCTGTGTTCTTGGCTTTGGAGAGTGTGTTTTTTTTACCTGTGCAGCCATGATTACAGGAACTTTGCATTCATCTGGTATAGAGGTGGGCCCTTTAGGGGATGAGAGGGGGGTAAAATTAGCACTGAACCTATCTGCCAGGATATCGGCAATATCAGTTGGTTCTATATATTTAGTGCCATTGTGCTGTAACCCAGAGCAGATCTGAGTGTTGCTATTGAGATTCTTGACATAGCTATAGAATGCTTTGTGGCTGTCTTTAGAATCAGTGGCAATTTTCTTTTCTTAACTAGCTTTGGAGGATTTTATGAGGAATCTCAGCTTCTTACTGAGGCTGACCAGGGAGTTCCTCCAATTATGGGATTTTACTCTTTTTTGCAACAGTTTCTTTCTTCTGTTGTAGAGTTTGTTCATGGCAGGGGACCACCAGATTGGCTTCCTTTTTTTGGAGGATAGTATCTTGGTTCTGTTAGGGATTGCATGATCCATGCACTCGTGTAAGTGCTTATAAAGTGCATTTGTGTAGGATTCAGAATCGTACCTCTATTGTCCGTCAGCATGGGTGTCGTGAAGTTTGCCACTTCTGTCTTAAGAAGTGTGAAGTTGGCTTTGGATAAATGTTTTACAGTGGTTTCCCTAATGGGGGGTGGGGGTGGGATGTGGATGTCTAGGGTGATTAGCTTGTGGTCAGATCTGACCAATGAGGAACTGACCTCTGGTGTGGAACACCGGTTGCCCATGTTGGTAATGACCAGGTCTAGAATATTGCTGCCCCTGGTGGGGGTGTGGATAAGTTGATCCAAGGCGCTGGAATTTATGAATTCCAGAAAACGTTGAGCACAAGAGCTGGTACATGAGTAGTTTTCCCAGTTAAGGATGGAGTAGCTGAAATCGCCCATTATTAGGGTGTTAGGTTGTACCCTAATATTTTCCAGTGTATCAAGAAATGAGGAGTGGGAATCCTGGGGCATGGTGGGGGATCTGTAGCAAGCTACAATTTGGAATGTGGTCTTGCCCAGAGTTAGTTGCACTTGGATAATCTCGGATGCATTATGCTGAGAAACTAGCCTGGAGGTGTGGATATCCTTAATGAATATGGACACGCCTCCACCTTTAGTGTTTCGGGCCAGGTTAGGTGGCCAAAAGGTGTGGTATGAATTGTAGCCTGGTATTGCAGGGGTGTTCTCTGGAGCCTTGAACCAGGTCTCTGTCACTGCATAGATGTTGATGTTCTCCATTTTAAGGAGTGCCTCAAGTGAGTGCATTTTGAGGTTTAGATTTCTAGCATTGAGTAGCATTACCCTCAGATTTTGCTTGCTTGTACCTGTTACAGTGGTGAATTTGTCATTTGAACCTTGCCTAAAAAAGGCACTATAGGGGTGGTAAGAGCCTTACCCAGTTATCCAGAATCTCAAGGGCGACAAATGCAGGCCATCTCTGGCAAAGCATCATGGTTTGTCGATCATGTCATCCCAGGCAAACAAATACTGGATTCCCGCAGAATGACACCAGAAGCTTAGACAATTTTTGAAGTCAATAATTTTGTCCTTGTACTGTTGTATCATTTTAGGTGATGGCAGGATGCTACTCAGGGCTAGGGTCATACCTGCCTCAGCTACAAGATCAGACAGCTCCTCCATGTCTCTTTTCATGTAATCCAGGGAGGTACATCTCAGGTCATTCACACCAACATGGACAATGACAGAGTCATATTTGTACTTGTTGTGGAGTGACCTGAGTGCGTGCATTATGTAGCGGATCCTGGCACCAGACAGGCAGCTGACAGTAACTTTCTCCTTGTTTAGCCTGGTGAGTGGAACATCAGTGTGCCTGACTATAGAGTCACCTATGACTAGAGTGTTGGGTACGTTGTTATGCCTTATGGGCTGTGGTTGAGTGGCACACTGAGTTTGTGGGCTATGTGTCATTTGGGTTGTGTTGTGGGGTGGAGGTTGCTTGCGTTTCTGCTTTGAATGTCCCTGTTACTTGGGCAGATTTTTATTGAGAGCCTCCGCAAATGTAGGTGTGTGTTTTGTGTTTCTATGTGTGTGTTTTGGTGGTGTAGGTTTTGAGGGACTATGTGATGAGTATGGTGTGGTGCAAGTGTTTACCTTCTCCTCTTGATAGTCTAGTCCAGTCTTGGGTGAAGAGAGCTTTGTTTCCAGTTTGGCTATATAGGTGCATCTCTCACAGGTTGTAGTGTTGGGTGGTAGGAGGAGAGGGTTGTCTGTGTACATGAGGCAATTACTGCATTGCCCCTAGATCCCCAGATTCATCAGGTAGACAGGAGAAAACACCAGGAGCTGACCCTTAGACATGCCTGGATAGGTGCTTATTTATTAAGTACTAAAAACTGTTTTCCTCTAGACAAGTGAGGAAAGCTGAGTGCTGTAGTAATTTGTAGTTTATTTAGTGCTTACAATGAGTTCTGAACAAGTGCTGAGCTCAAAGAAACAGATTTGAGTGCTAAAACTAAAAAAACTGGCTAGTTCTAAGAAACAAAATTAAGCTAGAAGGCTTCCCTCCAACACAGAAAGGCTTGGGGGGGGGGGGTCAGAAGCTTACAAACAGTCCTGGATACAGCAAATCTGTATCTGGACTAGACTACTTACAGGAAAGGCAGGAAACAAGGTTAGAACATTTTTTTTTTTTTTTTGTAAAGGGGAAAGGGGAAAGGAGTAGCAGAAACTAAGTGAGTTGGCCTTCTCAAATGTTCTCCCTGGATTAGGTAGAATGAGGTAATGACACTAGACTGGGAGGAGTGTCCCAGATCAAATTTACAGTAGGGGTGGGCAACTGCAAAGCCACCAAGTATAAGAACACGATACCAATAGGGAGAGAGGGTGGGAAATAATATGATACACTCCTTGGCAGGAAATCAGAACAAAAAACCCAAACAGATGTTTAATAAATGTAGACAATTTCACACACAGTGAAACCAGCTAGAAAAGCATGCAGCAGACAATAAAAGTGCTATAAATAACTTGTAAAAATAAGCATAAAACAGGATACTTAATGTTATATATTACAGATCCGAGTTTGTTCATTGCCCTCACTTAACTCAGCCACAGGCAAGGTCCTGAAGGACAGAATCAAGCAGATGGAGTACTTGGTGAAACACTACTCACAGCTGCACCCCAGAGAAGACCACAGTCACCGAGAGAGCCCTGAATGTCACCGAGTCTTTGCCAACTATGTCTGAACTCGATGCTGAGCCCACCTTGAAGGAACTCAATGATGCACTAAGAGCACTTTTTTCTGGAAAAGCCCCCAAGAAAGATGGTTCTCACAATCAGCCTAAGGAAGACCAAGGTGTTGGGTTAAAATGTGGGCAACTAACCATCTATCAGGGTGAGAGACTATGAGCCAGAGGTTGTCTATGAGTTCATGTGCCTAGGCTCTAGCTTGGACACTTTGTCGCTCGATAGTGAAATCAAGAAGCGCACTGGAAAAGGCGCCACAATGTCTTCCAGGCTGACAAAGAAAGTCTGGGCTAATAATAAGCTCACTGTGCAGACCAAAGGTGCAGGTTTACACAGCCTGTGTTTTGAGTGCATTACTGTATGCCTGTGAAACATGGACTTGGTGTTCAAAACAGGAGCAGTGGCTCAATGTATTCTGTATGAGCTGCCTTAGGCACATACTTGGTAACTCATGGTAGGACAAGATCCCCAACAGTACAGTGCTTGAGAAGACAGAAACAACCTCCATGTTCACCTTCCTGAAAGAGAGGCAAATGCACTGGTTGGGTCATGTCTCATGTATGAGGAATGGCTGAATACCAAAAGACTTCCTTTTGGAAAACTGGAGCCTGGAAAGAGGCCGAAAAGGCAACACAAACAGTGCTACAAGGATAAATGCAGGCGTGACCTCAGTTCTTTCTCCATTGGCATGAACACCTGGCATTTTCTCCCCTCAGACAAGTATGGCTGGAAACAGGAAGTGAAGGAAGCTCTTGCTATGTATGAAACCACCTTGGAAAGGTCAGCAGAGGATGAGACAGCCCTCAGGAAGATCTTTGCTTGTGATACCAGACCAACATCTTCCTACTGCTGCTCAGAATGCAGGAAGGATTGCCACTCTAGTAATGGATTGTACAACCACAGAACACATTGATCAAATCAGTCCAGTAGGGGTGAAAACCTGTGATCCTTTGGGAATGAAGGATTCCTACTGTATAGTAACGCCTCAATAGGTTGACACACCACAATATCAACATTAAGAAAGATGACCGCAAAATGTCAACAGATGTGCAAGATCGACAATACCCAGGTGAGAGAATATTCCCTTTCCCCAGTGACTGTGCAATCTCAGAGTTAGTATACACAATTAGTGGGGATGTCGGGGACAGGGGGTCTTGCACCCCTGCAAAAAAACTGATATATTATTTTTTGTTGGTTGCATGTATAGTCTAATATCAGCGCTTCCGATGTTGACCTTTTGTAGTCAACTTTCTTGTTGTTGACATTGTGGTGTGTTAACCTAGTAAGGTAGATTTTTGATATATATATATATATATATATATATATATATATATATATATATATATATATACATATATAGATATACATACATATATATATATATATATATATATATATATATATATATATATATATATATATATATATATATAGGTTCACAGATTCATAGGTGTGTACTAGGCAATTGCCATGGGGCCTATATAAGCCTAGCCCAAGAAGATTCCCTGGCATCATGCCACCCAAAGTTAGTTCCCAGTGCCCCTGTCAAGCAAGGCCACTGAAGTGATCCCCAGGGTGAACTTCCTATTGCCCATCCACTCATCAAGATTTTTCTTAAAGAGGGCCAGTGAAGTGCTCTGCTTGATGTGAGTGGGAAGTTTGTTCCAGAGTATGGGAAGTCTCTGGGTTAGGAACCTATCCCTCCAGTATGTTCTGTTTATTGTGGTAATGAGGTTTAGGTCCATGGAGCGTGTGACATGGAGGGATTGGGATTTCTTTAGGTGTAGCATATCTAGCAGCTCTGGGTCAGACATGGCTTTGTAGGTCAAGCAGAGATCGCCTCTAAGTAGGCGATAAGAGAGAGAGTATAGCTGGAGTTTTTTGAGTCTGTCCATATAGGGCATGGGTCAGACATGGCTTTGTAGGTCAAGCAGAGATCGCCTCTAAGTAGGCGATAAGAGAGAGAGTATAGCTGGAGTTTTTTGAGTCTGTCCATATAGGGCATGTGTCTAAGACCTAAGAATCTCTTAGTGAGGTATTTTTGTGGCCTTTCCAGTTGTTGTAGGTGTCTAGTGAGGTACATGGGGCATTGTATTCTATAATAGGTCTAATGAGGGACGAGTAGAGAGGGATTATGACCTCTTTCTTCCTGGATGAGAAACCTTTTGTAATATGTGCCACGTAGGACTTTCTGATTACAGTGGCAATGTGGTTATCAAAGGAGAGGTTGCTGTCAAATTGCATCCCCAGGTCTCTTATCACACCTTCGGTGTTTAGTGGACTACAACTATGTGGTAGCTCATGAGAACCAAAATTTTCCCAAAGGGAACGACAATGCACTTTTTGGCATTGAGCTTAAGGCCATGGTTCTGGCACCAGTCATTGGTTTCAGTGAGGCCTTTTTGTAGAATGTCTACATCAGTTGGAGAATCAGTAATGGCTCCCAGTTTGCAATCATCTGTGAACTTGGTCAGCCAGAGTCCCTTTGTGTTGGCTTGAACTTCAGAGAAGTAGATGCCAAACAGGAGAGGACCTAGGACCGATCCCTGTGGACACCACTTGTAACTGGCCAGTAGTCAGATTTGGAGTCCGCTACTTTGACAGTGTGGGTTCTATCAGTGAGCCAGTTTGCATCCCATCTTATGACAAAGGGGGTTATGCCTAGTTTAGTGAGTCTATCTATGATTCCTGAGTGAGGAATGGTATTGAAGGCCTTGGCAACATCTAGGTAGGCTGTGTGAACTACCTTGCCCTCATCCACAGCTCTGGTGACAGACTCAAAGACGTCTATCAGGTTGAGCAGGCATGATCTACCTTTCACAAACCCAAACTGCATGGGGTCTAGAGTTTGGAGATTCCCTATGTCCTTATTTATAAGGTCCATGATGATGCACTCCATAGCCTTACATATCAGACTCATCAGACTAATGGGACGGTAGTTCCCAGGGTCTGTAGTCACTCCCCCTTTGTGGAGTGGGATGACCATAGCAGTGCACCATTCGGTAGGAACAAAGCCTGAAATGAGGCTGTGATTGAACAGGGTACTCAGAAGTGGTGCCAATTCACTTTGTAATTCATGTAGAACACAGCCAGGGATATTATCAGGTCCCATGGAAGCTGTATTCTTAGCTTTGGACAGTGCGTTTTTTACCTGTGTAGCTGTGATAATAGGGACTTCACATTCCTCAGGTATTGTGATAAGCCTTTTAGGGGTTGAAAGGGGGGTAAAGTTCGCACTGAAACTGTTGGCCAATATGTTGGCAATATCGGTTTGTTCTGTATATGTATTGCCATTGTGCTGTAACTTAGAGCAGATCTGAGTATTGCCATGTAGATTCTTGACATAACTATAGAATGCCTTGTGGTTGTCTTTAGAATCTGCAGCAATTTTGTTTTCATAGCTAGTTTTAGAGGATTTGATGATGGATCTCAGTTTTTTGCTGAGGCTATCAAGGGGGGGGGGGGGGGGTTCCAGTCTTGGGAATTCACCCTTTTCTGCAACAGTTTTTTCCTTCTGTTGTAGAGTTTGTTTATGGTGGGGGAATCACCTTGGAGGAGAGTGTCTTGGTTTTGTTTGGTATGGTCCTTTCCATACACTTGTGCATGTGCTCATACAGTCCATTGGTGTATGATTCAGCAGTCATGCACCTATTTTCCATTTGCATGGGTGTCGTGAAGTTAGCCACCTCTGTTTTTAGAAGCCCAAAATTGTCTTTGGAGAAGTTTTTTTACGGTGGTTTCCTTTAGGGGGGTAAGGGTGGGATGTGGATATCCATGGTGATTAGCTTGTGGTCAGATCTGACCAGGGAAGAGTTGATTACTGGTGTAGAGCAACAGTCCCCCATGTTAGTAATGACCAGGTCAAGGATGTTTCTACCCCTGGTGGGGGTAAGAATGAGTTGGTCCTGGGCACTGGAATTAATGAATTCCAGAAAATGTTGAGCAAGTGTGTTGGTACATGAGTAATTTTCCAGTTAATGGAGGGGTAGTTAAAGTCTTCCAGTATAAGGGTATTTGGTTGTACTCTAATATTTTCCAGTGTGTTTAGGAATGTGGAGTGGGAGTCTTGGGACATGGTGGGGGAATCTATAGAATGCTACAACCTGGACTGCAGTTTTACCCAGTGTTAATTGTACCTGAAGTATCTCTGATGCGTTATGTTGGACTACTAGTCTGGAGGTGTGCATACCCTTTATGAATATGGAGACACCATCACCTTTACTGCTTTGGTCCAGGTTTAGGGGCCGAAAGGTGTGGTAGGAATTATAGCGTGGTAGTGCCGGGGTGCTCTCCGGAGCCTTGAACCAGGTCTCGGTCACTGCACAGATGTCGATGTTCTCCATTTTAAGGAGTGCTTCGAGCAAGTGCATTTTGAGATTTAGACTTCTAGCGTTGAGTAGCATAACCCTCAGATTTAATTTGCTTGTAGCTGTTATGGTGGTAATTTTGTCTTCAGGACACTGCCTAAAAGAGGCACTATAGGGGTGGCAAGAGCCTTCGTCAGTATCCGGAATCCCTGGGGTGACAGGTGCAGGCCGTCTCTGGTGAAGCATCGAGGTCTGTCGATCATGTCATCCCAGGCAGACAGATACTGGACCCCCTTCGAATGACATATATGTATGTATATGGGTTTATTTCATTAATCAAAGTTACACTTATCTGAACCACTAAAACATGAGACAACTTCACCAAACCCTTACTATATCAAAGCAAAAGATCACAGATATTTTCTAAGGGAAACAAACAACTTGGCTACCAGGGTGAACATTGCCCTTTTTTCCAGTGTAGTACAATTTCAGAGTTGGTACATTTAGTTGGGGGGAGTGGAGGGCACAGCCCCCCACTTTAATGAGTTTAATTTGTGTCCGTTTTTTTTTTCTTTTTACCTGGTGGCCAAGTGGTTTGTTTCCCTTAGAAAAATATCAGTGATCAATTGCTTCAATATAGTAAGGGGTTGGTGAAGTCATCTCGCGTTTTAGTGGTTCGGGTAAGTGTAACTTCAGTTAATTAAAGTAGACCCATATATATACACACACATTTTATATATATCATCACAAGGTACACTTTGAGTATATACAGCACAAAGGGAAGAAATACGTTTCTTAACAGTAGTACATTTAGAATATATACACACACTTGATACACACATAATAAACTAATTATGATCTAATACAACTATTGCTGATGTGGAAGTTTGGATAAATATAAAATGCTCATATACCTCATATACTCACACTTGATACACACATAATAACTAATTATAATGTAGTGCAACTATAGTTGACATAGTAGACTGGTGTGTGTGTATATATCTATAGCTATAGCTATAGCTATATATATATATATATATATATATATATATATATATATATATATATATATATATATATACTGACTAAGCCCACATTGTCCCCGACCTTCCTGCACTATCCTTCTTCCTCTACTCTGCCAAATATCAACTAACCCCTATCAAAAAAAACTCACTGTTTGCGCATTTCGTTTGTACTGCTACCTATAATATCTGTACAATTATACATTTATGTATTTTATTGTAATGCTTTGTTCATATGTTTTTATACATGCTCTGTTTTTAAAGATGTTGTATTTTAGTCTCTGTATTTGGAGCATTTCTCCCTGGGCCTCTGATGAAAACAGGTTCTCTCTGACCCAGTCGGACCAACCAGGTAAACAAATGTCAAATAAAACATAAATAAATATCTATCTATCTATATATATATATATATATATATATATATATATATATATATAGAGAGAGAGAGAGAGAGAGAGAGAGATGGGTCCCCTTCAAAACATCTAAAACACATAACATCTAATTTCATAACATTGAGACCAGAACATCTAAAATCCAAAACATCTGAAACCCATAACACTGAATTTCATAACATCTAACAGTACAAATCACATGAAAATAACATCCCCTCCACATATAACGACTTATAATGACACCAAACTACCAAACACACCTTTTACTATGTTTCTGCAGGGGGGATTGATACAGTGGGGCTAGGAAATTAACTTTTTCCCACTGTAGTGCGATCTTGGAGTTGGTATATTTAATTTATGGGGGGGGTGCGGGGGGCTTACAGAAACATAGTAAAAAGTGTGTTTGGTAGTTTGGTATCATTATATGTGGTGGGGATGTTATTTTCTTGTGATTTGTAGTGTTAGATGTTATGAAATTCGATGTTATGGGTTTTAGATGTTCTGGTCTCAGTGTTATGAAATTAGATGTTATGGGTTTTAGATGTTTCAAAGTAGACCCATATATACATATATATATAGTTCAGAGGTGTGTGAGTTTGCCCCATGTCTCGAGTACAGGGAGGGCTTGCCCCCTGCAAAAAAAAAATGCTTTTTTGTTTTGCAGTTTTGGGAGTGCCACTGTTTTGACTGACTGTTTTGAGTTTGAAAACTCACATGTCGATTAAACATTTATTTTTTTATTTTACATTTGTTGACCGGGCTAGTCCAACTGGATATATGTCCATTTTCAGTAGAGGCCCGGGGAGAAAAGCTCCACTAAAAGTTACTAGCAATATAGATACAGTACATTTTTAAGGCTGGGCAATACAAGTTGTTTAAGTAATAGCTAAACATCATAAAATCAACAAAAGTTTTACAAGATAATGGTGAAAAACATATACAAAAGGTATAGACAAATACATACTATACTATAGAGAGCTTGCCAAACAAGGACAAGCTCTGCAGTACTATTATACGATATTCTAAGCTAGTACCAAACTTTGTTAACTGATAGCTAATACATTCAGAGGTTAATAGGAAGGAGTACAAAGCATAGCAGTAGTGAGATAAGTTTAGAATAAGTATGAAGGAAGGAGGTGATTAAACAAGATTCAACTATATTCATAATGGGGGTCTACTTCATTTGATCGACAGACCATTTGATCGAAACCCATTTGATCGAAATTTCATTTGGTCAAAAACCAGTATTCAAGGCATAAAACTGGGATTTGTCCCCCTCCCCAATGTTGTGCGACCCCAGAGTTGGTATATATAGTTAGGGGGGTGTGGGGGCACAGCCCCCCCCCACATTGGCAGGTGGGGGCAAAGCCCCCCACCTAGTTTCCTTAAAAAGAAGAAAATAAAACAAAAAGTACACATTTTAAACAAAAATAGGAGGGGGGCTTTGCCCCCACGCCCCCAATATGGGGGACTGTGCCCCCCCACCCCCCAACTATATATACCAACTCCAGGGTCGCATGACATTGGGGAGGAGGACAAATCCCTGTTATTTGCCTTGAATACTGGTTTTCGACCAAATGAAATTTCGATCAAATGGTCTGTCGATCAAATGAAGTAGACCCTCATAATGGACCCATTCCCCCTTTAAAAGGGATTCAACCTACAGATCTCCTAGAATTAATTTTAGATGTTCTTGATGCTGTTATGAAGTTTTCTACCAGCGCACTATATAAAGATAAATTGAAAAGATTTTATATCTGGACTACTAACGTTTCGAGTTTGCCTCAGTCAATTAAGTTTTCAGGGCTGGCTTATTTCAAGCAACTTCTTTACAGGAGGTTTTACTAAGTCTACTGCTTTCATGACTTGATGAATATCAAAAACTTAACCCAGCACTGACTACAAAAGCAGGGATTATTCACTTTTACATCATAAGAAAATCTCTCTTCTCCTTGGACTTTAATTTTATGATTGGTATAATATCCTATCCATCATTTGAACAAGCTAGTGCATTCTTTTTTTCTTTCTCTGCTACCAGATTTATACAATTAAGGTTTGTAGGGGAGTGAGTGCTTATCCCAGGACTGTGGGAAAAGCAGATAATTTAATCCTTGGATATGATACAAGTCTGTTACAGGACACATACATGCATAGTCATTTATACTCAGTCCTGGGCATGAGGACTGCCAGTTCAACTATAGGAATTTTTTATGATATGGGATGAAACAATAGAGACTCCGGAAGGATATTCAGATTCTGTAGAGAAGCAGCTTTACCAAAAGTCAAACTAAGAGTACTGCTACCCAGCAAAATCTATAAATCTTATATCTGTGCCCAGAAAGATGATTCTAGCAGTCATTAGCCCTGCTTAAAACATTTTAGAGCTACAGGCACTCTTGTAAGAAAATGTTTACTTTTTCATATGGATTGGTTTCCTCTAGGACCTGCTCATACTTTCTTCTGAAAACTGTTTGAGGCACTTCCGAATCAGCCTTTTCACATTCTAAGTTTATTCCGTGAATTTTAGAACAGAGAAGAATGCATTCTCCATGCCGTGTCATGGATTTATACCTTCTGTTAAGATTCTTTCTTAAAAGTGTCTGTGAATTCTGAAAGCGTGATCAGCTGTTTTACTTCTTTTACTCCTGGGAGACAGGATTTTCCTAAGCCATGTCATTTAAGCAAAAGCTTATCTACCAACAAGAATGTGCTTTTGTGTGGGAGGGTCAATCATCAAAAGACTGCACTTTTGTGTGAGAGGTCCATTCATCAAAATAATGTGGTTTTGTTTCCCACTCCCATGCAAGGCGCTGCACCTCATATAACCCAACATTTAGCTCACTCTGGGGGTCAAAGTACCTCAGAGATAAGAAATTTCACCTTGCAGCATTGCCAACCTCACAGAGTCAGCTTTTATTTAAAAGAAAGTTATTTGATGAAGCTGTTTTCACTGATCTGAGTAAATCTCAGATTTCCCCCTAGTCAGGTAAGATCTTTTTAAGTGTCAGCCAGCCCTACTGTACTGGGACTTCATTCCCAATCCCAAAGCCAGTGACCTCTATTTGACAAGCAAGCCTAATGCTAGTGGAATAAGAAACAGAGGGTGGCATCAATCAGTTGCTGGCTTACTCTCTCAACCTGATGTAGGAGAGACCCATACACGGCAAAAGCACTATCTAGTGGAGGTCAGAGTGTGAGGTTTGGGTACACACATGGGTAGCCTAAAAATTTCCAAAGGTAGTAGCAGCACAGAAACATGCATCCACATGTACAAACCAGAAAATGGGAGCACCATATGCACATGTGCTGCTGGGACCTTCCCAGAGGAAAAAAATGCTTTACATATGATAGCAGTTCATCTTCTGACCATTCCATTGTGCCTCACTCTCACTCACATTAGTTGGATTGGTAATAATTGTATTCATCTTAAATGGGATGAACCTCACATGGGGTCATGTAGGATATTTGAGATGCATAAAGAGAGACAGGGTCAATGCTGACTGGGTAAAATGTAATGATTTCAGCAGGTACAGACCACATTTTTTGATGTGGCTACTGCACTGTGTTCTGTCATGAGCAGACTACAAGATCTTTGGCTAATGCTGTTTAGGTCACTGCTATGAGAACTGTGATTTCTATTGCTTGTTTTAGGAATGAGTCTATAACAGATACTTATGGTGCTGTCACTTGGTCATTACTGCACATATTTACTAAACATTGTAGTGTGGATCTCCTGCCTGGGGCATGGCATTTTAAGAGAGCTGTTCAGCACAGCCTTATGTCATCAGTCCTTTACTTTGGTCTCTGTCTTCCATGCTTCACATTTTATTATATGGTGTTTCTTCCGATTCTTCCCAGCAGTTAGTCAACTGCAGAGGGTACAACAAATTAAAACATTTCATATGCATGAATACTTACTAAATCAAATGATGTTGGGATTCTTCTTTACAAGATCATTATTCTGCCCTTTAGCTACGTTTTCTATACCTGTGTGTGTGATTACTGGATTCCACAGAGTCTGTTTGTAAGTGAAATCACCAGGTTTATAGCTTTATATCCTTTCTTCTTTCTTCTGTTCTTGCAGACAATAACTTGTTTGATGGAGGCATACCTGTCAACCTCTTAGCACAAGAAATCTAGACAAAGCCAAAAATAATGGGGGGACAAAGGCCCAAAAATAGGGTCAGATTTTAAATATTGCTCTTATAAACATAGAAAGTTGCTAGAACAAAAGGTTTTGTATTACAATGTATTTTCTGAAGGATATGAAGCCTGAAACTCAAATATCTGTCATTGTTTAATGAATTCATTCCTTACTGATTTGCCAGAAAATCCCAAATTTTATCTGGAACAGACCAGAAATATGAGGCAAAAATGTGGACACTGCGAAAATATAGACAGTTGTGAGGTATGGCTGGAAGTCAAAAAAGGAAATCACCAGTGTGTGCAAATCCTATAACTCAGGCATAATTAAGACATCATGGGCCACACTATGTTCATGTGAATGAGAAACCTGAAACATTTAACAAAGTTATGATGAGAGCTTGAAAAGGATAGTCATTAACTGTCTATAGTGAATCTTGTCAGAAAACAATTGATACTTGTGAGCACTCACATATCTGTAATTTTCAGTGTTCGAATCCCCCTTATTGTTATTTGTATACTATCTGTAAGAAAAAGAAGTAGAAGTAAGAAAAAGTTGTGACTTGAGATTTTTCTCCCAAGAAGCAGACAACCACTGTAGCAATTCTAGCAAACCACAATTCTCTTTACTCGCTGATGCTGTTGTCCTGCTTTTTGTTCCCCACAGGAAGTGATTGCTGGCATATTCTACATTCACACATATAAACAAAGAGACAGTCTCTTGAAAGCAGCTCTGAGAGTTCACTTTACTACTAAAGTCATTTCTTCTACACTAATTTCAAAGGATATGGGTACCACTGGGATGCCTACACCTTAGATGTTGAGATCTGTTTCCTGCTTTGACTAAGTATTTAAACAAGACGTTAATCTATCCTGCCTTTTATTAGCTTTTTTAACTTTATCAAAAATTTACTCAGCTACTAAGTTTTTTTTTCTTGTTGCATGTGTGCTGCAGAAGTGAGTATTTGTTAAAGTCACGCTCCAAAGGTTTTTGCTATCTTCAGGACAGTAAAATGCTATTTAAATACAACTTCCAAAGGCAAATCCCAATAGATAAGTATTTGTGCAAAGAAGGTAGTGTATCTGCATTTTTATCAGCAGTTATCTTTTAAGAGTCTACTTCACTGTTTAGCTACACAGTTTCTTCACCTTGGAGCGATAACTATTAGATAAATGGAGGTCCTGGGAGTGTGTGTGTGTGTGTGTGTGTGTGTGTGTGTGTGTGTGTGTGTGTGTGTGTGTGTGTGGGCATGAAATATCTTATACTATGGATTTAGGGAACAGATTCAATGACCCAGTTCCTTAATCCCACAGTATCAGATATTTCATGTATCACACAAATGAAAACCTCATTTATACTAGCATAGAGCTTCCCATGGATCCACAATGAATCCTCAAAAATACAGCATTCAGATCAGAATTCTCTGACCAATGTAGCTCATACCTGTCAGCTCAAGTACACGTGTTCACTACACATGCACTTAAGCATGTACAGTTCATGAGCAGATACACCACAAAGAAAAATTACAAAAAAGCATTTTTTTTTTGCAGGGGGCAAGACCTCTGTATCAGTCATGTGTCAGACATTGCCATCACAACCTCTTTACTTTATTATTCTCACTCCAAGATCATTGCACCACAGAAAAAAGAAAGATCAGCATTACTCACTGAAAAACCTGTCTTAGTCTTTGTCCAGGAGGCTGTAATCTTGGAGAACATAAAAACAAAACAGCATTGAGTAGTAACACATTGTTCCTACATATTGTGAGCACCAAGGCATAAGCAGATGCTCCACCACAAGCTTTAATGCTTAAGCAACTATGCTAAGAGCCATCTGACATTGAGAAACAGCATTTGTAAGCCATTTTCCATTGACTTCAGTAGCTATGTTAAGTGCTTGTTTCACCTGATTATGGCATTATATAGTCTGTATAAGATTTCTAGAACAAGCCATCTTATGAGTGGCTTTACATTCTACGTCTTAAGTAACTTTTTTATCTTTTGTTATGTGTGTGTGAGTTCACTTTTATGTAATTTAGTAAAACAGGAAAGGTTATGCTAGAAATTGAATAACTGTTAGTCTTACAGTTTAGTTTTGTTTTTAGCTAACTGTCTGGCAGATAACATGAAGGGTTAAGGCTCTAAACTGCTAAACTGTTTCCAGGCAGAGGGTTTGAATATTCCACCTCCATTTGCCTACTGTATAGTTCTGAACAGATCACGTGATGAGATTGTGCTCCTGAAGAGGTGCATGTGGGCCTGCCCAGTTAAATTGTTTTAATTAAAATCAGATCTGCTTTGCCCAAAATCCCATTTTCTGTTGGCTAACTGCAGTTAGTATTTCATTGTATATCTGTTCTTCTATTTTAACTATCTTTATTACAATAAGAATATGTAATCTAAAATAAGTTTGATTTTCCTTTGTAGAAGTTTCCTTTAAGTGGACATTGCTGTTTTTGGAGAGCTGTATGTGGATTTTTGTGTGGTATGAAAGTTACATTTTCTTAGTGCAGTGAGTGAGATATGCAAGCAGTGTTTTAATTTATCTGTTTTCTTTTTTATTTTATTTTGCTTTGAGGGGTGCTGTTTTAAATGATATATGGTGTATTGGGGCTGTCAGTGTGTGTGTGTGTGTGTGTGTGTGTGTGTGTGTGTGTGTGTGTGTGTGTGTGTGTGTGTGCAATATGTAAACTTTTATTTCAGTTTTTTAAAAGGAGTGCAAATACAGAGGGTTCAGGGCAATTTCAATAGTAGTGATGATAAACCAAGGGCTTACAGAAACTGCAGTGCTAAGATTCTTGGTAATTGATTATGCACCAAAATATATGTGTACAGTGCACTAGATACATGTTTTTATTGCACCCTTTAACTGGGGTCTGCCATTAGAATAAATACGTTTATTCCCCTGCTATTCAGAATATTTTAGTCAACAGTGCACAAATACACATCTTTGAGTGTTTGTGTCTTCACGTATATAGGAGGACTACCAGGACAGGTTTTTCAATATAGAGTTATCAGCAATATAAAAATTAACAATACCAGTTTATCAGAGATGTATATACTGCGGTGGTGGTGCTGCGGTAGCGTTGTCACCTCACAGCGAGATATTGTCCTGTTCGATTCTCAGCTAGAGCGTCTTCTGTGTGGAGACATGCGTGAATGGGCGTACCTTCATTGAAGGTTGTGCGTCAGGGCCGGCAACTCGGCACGTAAAAAATCTATTGCCAATCATTAGTGGACCGGAGTTCCGCTGTGGCGACCCCTAACCGGGAAAAGCCGAAAGACACAACAAAAACAACCAGTTTATCAGATATGTAAAAGTTAAATCTTGCATCTCATATCTGGGTAAACACTTAAAATGAGAGTTTGCCTAGGTTATTCACTCCTGCTGTTCCATCCATCGTAAATGTATTATAAATCAACTATAATGCCACTGTACAAAAACTAAGCAGGCTAGTTAAGGTTGTTCAAGGCAGGGTAAGTCCGAGGAATTTTTTAGTAGTCAGTACTAAAAGAGGGAGATGGGTTTTGCATAATGCTTAGAGTTGTCACCTCACAGACAGAAGGTACATGGTTTGATTCTGACTTCAGGTTATTAGCTAGGCTTATAATGGCCCTTCGGGCAGTTAGCCAAATATTTGCTTAAAGTAATGAAGTTCCTATATTAGTCTTGAGAATTATATATCTTTGTCCATTAGAGGGAGAAGTAAACCATCACGCAAGCAGAATGTGTTCAGCAAATGTGACTTAGAGAAGAAGTTGAGAAAAGGAAAATGAAAAGAACAGCTTCGGTTTACTTTTGCATAACGTCTACCTAGCGTAACGTTTCAGAAAGAAAAAGACAATCCAAGTGGCTCAGAGGACACTGCTTAACATTAGCCAAATGAGGAAACAAAAGAAGATATAATGAAAAAGAATGAAATTAAAGGAAAGAAGATGCAAGATTTAATAGATGCCAGCAATACTGAATGCATGTATCATGCTGTCTGTCTGTCTCTCCCATTCTGTGCCTAGAATAACAAATTCTGATGGTAGATAAGGTCTACACTTCTAACCCACTCTGCCCTTTTTATCCGACAAACTGAAGCTTAATTACTTAACAGATTATCTCTTACCCCCAGTTAGGACTTTCTTATACCTGTCCCACGTATCCTTTGTCAGCCATTCATTTTGGCCTTATTGGAATTTAGAAAGGCTGGTCCCATCATCCACTGCCCTTTATACCAAATATTACTTCCTCATATCTCACTTTAGCCACCAACCCTGTATTTCAGGCGATGTTCCCTTGTTCTCATACATGGCTTTTAGAAAATAGGGCAAGTTGTTTGACTCTAAGGATTCTCTTAATATATTACATATTTCTATTATGCATATAATCTTCATTATTTATCTAGGTGCTTCATTACCAGGTAAGTGAGCAAGTCCCAAGAACCATTTTCAGCTATGACACAGGCCAAGGGCATGAAAATAATGTGCAAAAGTGAAAGCAGCATAATAAAGTTAAAATACAGAAAATCTGAATCTACACAGCATTTGCTATACCTCTTACTTACAACAAACAAACAACTGAACATGTATTTGCCTTCAAATAATTAGGCCCAAGTTATTCCTTCATTAAGAATGTAAGTTCACATTAATTATGATTAAGGTAAAGGCAAAAATAAATAGCTATTACATATTTTTTACTTCCTTAACCCAGAAGGAAGAGTACCAATAGATAAAAAGATTTTACAGCCTCATCTAGAATATGGTCTGCCCTTCCTTTCTTCAAAGAAAAAAAAAACGATCTGACTTACAAATAACCAACAGGATCTGTCACTTCATTCTCCTCTCCACAGGGAGCAACATCATTTCAACAGTCTAAGTGAGTTACTTGGCTAGTAGTAAGTAGTACAATAATACGCAGGACTACTCCTAATACAATAATATGCAGGCCTACTCCTACTTAGACACATACATAAAACCCTGTGTGAAGGAAAAACTTCTCTTATACTATGCTCCAGTACATAAAGTACTGCTGACTGAACAATACCTCAGCTTCCATTGACCATTCATGTTCCTTTTTAGGCCCCAAACAATGGAACAAATTCCTAGACAACATTAAAAGCTGTTGATCAGATACAGAATTTAGGATAAAGTTACTGCAGTACCTACAAGAAACAGCTACTTGTTTTACATACTCTGCAATAGCATAAAATATCAAACACTTGTTATCTGCTGCTATGCACAGAATACTTTTAAGTCTCAAACAAGAAAAGCCTCAATGCATGTAAATATGTCAATACTTCTTAAGTACATTCTTGTTCAAGCCATTATGCAATCTAGCAATGATATACAGTAGTACTTCACATTATACTAAATCTTAATATAGCAATAACCCACGCCTGGGTGTGGGTAATGCTGGATTTACCCACGGTTGGTGTGGTTTGGTCACGAGGGCGAAGCCCGAGTGGCCAAACAAAGCCAACCGTGGGTAAATCCAGCATTACCCACACCTAGAAGTGGTTATTGCTATATTAATGACATTATTTAAGAAAAAAATTAATTACTTTTCTTAAATAATGGCATTGTATAATGCCTCCTTGCTGCCCTTCCGCAGCTGTCTGGTATTCTGCGGCAGTTTTGATGTACAGCGCATGCGTATGCATACGCAGTACATCAGAGCTGTGGGCAAAAGCAACAGAGAAAGCAAGATCTCCGTTGCTTTTTTACAAACTGTCTCACTATGTTAAAGGAGTTTAACATAGCGAGACAGCTTTAAAAAAAAGCAACGGAGAATCTCCATTGCTTTTTTTAAAGCTGTCTCACTATGTTAAACTCGTTTAACATAGCGAGACAGTGGGAAGCAACGAAGATCTTGCGTTCTCCGTTGCTGTAAAAAAAGAGATATAGTAATGGAAAAAGTCTGGGCGACCGGACCTTTTTCCATTACTATAACTCTGATTTACAACGTGCACGCTGACCAATCAGTGTGCACGTTTTTGAATATTAATGGGGGGGTCATTGTATAATAGCTGTGTGTGTACAACCATACTCTGTCAGTGTTCATAACACCACCAACAAATGTACAAACTTTACTTTACCTGTCTACATATTCTGGAATCTACTAAACACAGTTTCATTTTTTAAACCATGCATACTCCAGTGTAGCTGTCTAATTGCATGTCTATGTATATCTCATCTCTATAATATTTTGTCAGTGTACATGTTTATTCTGGGCAGAGTCTGAAATGAATCTACTTAGGAACAGTCCACTACCATGGTTAACAAACTAAATAAATAAAACAAACAGTATAGATATAACAAAGCAGGAATTATGGAAATTAAAGTTAAGATTTGTTATATGGCAAGAAAACTGTTGATTAAGAAAAACATATTTATGTTCATGGACATGACTGTCATGTATACAACAACTACAACAGCACAGTTATGAGTTATGATTTTATATAATTTTTTTTCAAAAGATTGTTCATCTTAAGGTTTTGCAGTCTTTCTTTATGGGGCGTATGATGCAGAAGATGCACATTTCTTGTCGTCCTGCAAAGAATGCCTCTACCTTTTCTATTGCATCATAATGTTAAGATCCGCATGACTGCATGACTCATTGCAAATATCTATAGAAAGTGATACTATATATGCATTTACACCAGGTGATACTTCTTACTGTGTCTAGTATCCCAACAGCTTATTTTATGTGTATCCCAATATCCTTGTAGTTTTTCTTGTCTGTGTATTCCAGTATCCCACCCACCTTCCTTACCTACACATCCCAGTATCCCACCAATCTTCCTTGCTTATACATCCCAGTACCTCACCAACCCTCCTTGCTGCTCTCTCCATTGCAGGCAGATCTTTAGTTTGTCTGATTTGACCACATTCAGATCCCTTTCTTCTTCTCTTAACATGTATTAGCAATCCATCTTGTAGTTCTGCTACTTCTGCTAAATCATGCCCTTCTCCCAAATCCACATTCTTTTGTTAGGTTTCTGCTTTCCAGATAAATGGTTTGCTTTTATTTAAATTTAAGTGACTCTGCTTTATACCTCTCATTCAGTCTTGCAAAATAACTCCTCATCCTTTAACGATTGTTTTCTTTCCCTATTGCATAACTTTTGTAGTGTGAGGATTTTTTTACATCAAGTTCAATGAAACTGTATTGTCAACAAGCTGATTTGTGATTGCCCAAAAGCCAGTAGCATGCCCAAAAGCCAGTAGCAACAGTAGTATGTCAATACCAGCAGGCTGATAAGCAATTTTATTGACAGTTTCACTGCTGCTGACAAAAATAATCTGTTTGTTTGTTTCTTTCTTTCGGCTTTTCCCGGTTAGGGGTCGCCACAGCGGAACTCCAGTCCGCTAATGACTGGCAGTAGATTTTTTACGTGCCGAGTTTGCCAGCCCTGATGCACAACCTTCAACGAAGGTACACCCATTCACGCATGTCTCCACACAGAGGATGCTCTAGCTGAGAATCGAATGGCACAACGTCTTCCTGTGAGGCGACAACGCTACCGCAGCATCACCACCGCATAATCTGTGAACAGTAATATTTGCTAAATAAAACTTTTGAAGGATAGTACTGAATTTAAGGTTTTGTCAAGTGATTCCATGAGTTATTATTAATCTGTTGAAAAATGGTCTTACGTACTGCTTACTGTCAACATTTAGTATTTAGAAAGATACTACTGCATATGGAATTTTCATATTTCCCTGCATGCAGACACCTTGGTCTCTTAATATTGCTGCAGAGCAGAGGTACAGCCCTTTGCACTGCAGATGTGGGAGCTTTGCCTTCCATGCTAAATGTAAGCCTATTAAGGTTCTGAGTTGTTTTACTAACTCCAATACATTGATAGCTGATGCAGTGTCACTGCATCTGCTGCTGAAAAATGAGTGTTGGGCTAGACTCGTACTGTGTCATCATGAAAAATGCAATGCGGTCCTTCCAGTTCTTGTGTAGGGCCACTTACACATACAGTGAAAATGACTAGCCCCAGTACTAAACCAGGGGGTACACAGATAGTTACCAAACTGGGTATTTTGGTCTGGAGCTAAATTAATAACAGATAAAGTCTAACTACAAAAATACAGGGCAATAAGGGAAAGGAAGGGAAGAAATCAAATGCCATCATGGAAGTATCGAATAGAGAAAAGCTAACGCAATTAAGACAAGAAGTGTCACTGTCAGAACAGTATAGAAGAGGGAACAGATCAACAAAAATACTTAGAAAGATAGATTTGATAAAAGCAATGTGCAGTGTTAGAACAGATCTATTGTACACTATTGCAAATAATAAACTAAAGATCCTTAAGGTCTGTCAACCCACCGCACTCCCAGCACTGTCAGAGATGCTGGGTGGGTGGATTGGTGTGAAGAGGGAGATGATGTTTATATAGAATCGGAATTGCCTAGACATGGTAGGGCCTTGCTGTGTCTAATTATGGTGGCTGCCAAAAAAGCAATTAGTAGAAAATAGAACTCAAAATCTAAACCAACTATATTAGAAGTAGTGAATATAGTAACAGAGATAAACAACTGGAATTGAGTTCTTTAGAAAAGGGTAGGAGCAAACTACATAGGAAACAATGGGAATTGTGGGAAAAGTACATACAGGGAAGAAATGAGGTTTAAAAGAAAGGCAGAATGTAAATGTAATGTTTTACTGAAAATGATTGGATAGATAATACTTGATGTATAATATTTGCAGCCGGGAGTATGTCAGTATGATTTGTGAAGTTAAATGCTTGCAACTAGGATTGTGTCAGTGTGGTTTGTTTTCATTTACATAAATGTATGATTTCTTATGTCATAAGTGATGGTTAAGTAAATATATTTATTATTTAAAAAGGGCAGGAATTGAATAATTTATGTAATGTTGCTTAGGTTATATGACATGTAGCAATATACGTGAAGTGTAACGTTTGTTAAAGTTAATTTGCTAATACAGTTTGATAACTTTTGTATAAATGTAAATTTGCCTATGTCACAAGTGATAGTTCAATAAATATATTTAAAAATAATAATAATAATAATAATAATAAACTAAAGATATCAGCACAGGCAGACAAACTTAGAAGATATGTAGATAAATATAAAGTAAAAGTACAAAATAAGCAATTCATTGATGACGCAAATAGGTTTTATAGAGAACTGGGAAACAAAGCAAATGGAATAGAAACACCACCAAAAAAGAAGAAATAGACACCTTTTTTGAGAAATATCTATGAAGGCCACATGTAACATAATAAAGATGCTGAATGGATTGAAGAAGTAAAATAAACTGTAAGAAGTTCAAATGTATAAGATATGAAATGGGATGAAGTAACTGTCAGAGAAATTGAAACAAAATTAAGAAAAGCTCCTAACTGTAAAACCCCAGGCCCAGATCCACTACTTAACTTCTATCTAAAAGTATTAACATCTTTACACGAAGATTTATCCCTAAGTAAGAACTACTTATATGCGCACCCCAAACAGACACTGACCTGGTTTACAAGAAAAATGAGTCTCACAAGGGATAATTAGCTAGGCTTAAAATAGCTTGCAAGGGCAGTTAGCCTAGTACTAATCTATGAACGATAGCCCTCATTAAGAGAGAACCTGCAAGCTATCCTAAAAACTGTAGACCAATAATTTGCCTTCCAATGATGTATAAAATATACACTGGAATTAATACCGACAACGTTATATTCATTTAGAAGAAAACTCAATCATGGCAATAGAACAAGAGTAAAAAAAGAAAGTCATATGGAACAAAGAATCATTTGTTGTTAAATAAGGTCATAATGGAGAACTGCAAAAATGGGAAGAATCTAAGTATGGCATGGATAGATTAGAAAAAGCATGTGACAGCATCCCACATTCATGAATAAAGGAGTGCTTACAGATATATAAGATACACCCCACTTTGACAAAGTACATTACAGTGACCATGAAACATTGGCAAACCACTTTGCAGCTAAGCCATGATAAAGGACAAATTAGTATCCCAGGGATAAAAATTCAAAGGAGATATTCCAGGGTGACTCTTGTGACTCTTTGTCACTGTTGCTCTTTCATCTTGCCCTTAACCCATTAAGTTGTCTACTTAACAGATTAGGTCATGGTTACAATATGTCTCCCAGAAAAAGCTGTACAGTTCATCAGATGAGGATCTGAAAGCACAGCTAGAAGTGATCAAAACTTTCTCAGATGAAATAAGAATGTCATTTAGTCTTGATAAATGAGCAAAAGTAACATTTAAAGCAGGAAAGCTGCAGCACAAAGAAAATATCAGTCTGGAAGAGAAATGTGATATAAAGGAACTTGAGCAGGAGTGAGTGTATAAATATTTGGGAATTGATGAAGGATCAACAATAAAACATGAACAAATGTGAACAAAACTCAGGAAGGAATAGTTTCGAAGACTAAAATTAATACTGAAAACAGCCCTTACATCTAGAACCAAAGGCCAAGCTATAAACCAATTTGCGCTTCCTGTTCTAACTTAAAAATTTGGGTTGATTGTCTGGCCTTAAACATTATTAGATCAGCTGGACAGGAAAACAAGAAAAGTACTTCATTGTTAACATATGACATATAAAAAGTCAGTGTACACCAAGATTAAATATCCTCGTTCTGAAGGAGGTATGGGCTTCCACAAAGCTGATTACATGCATAGATCTGCAATCGTAGGACTGCATACCTCATCAGATGCAAATATAGTGAAAGTTTCGAAACATGAAGAGAGCAAGTACATATCAGTGTCAAGTGGGAATGGAAACCAAACCAGAAGTAGACAAACATCAGGCAGCAACTGAATATACCAAAACAAAAGAAACAATAGAAAATAGAAGGATCAGTTGAGAAGGCAAGAAATGTGGATAAGGCATAAATATAGTTCCAAGTACAAAAAACTATTGGTACAACCTCATGTCTATCAGGATCTGATGCAGGAATGGTTACGGAGAGGTTAATTTAAGCCAAAAGATGAAAGGTTAATATTGGCAGCCCAGGACAGTGAACTGCATACACGTTGGTTTACAAAGTTTGTTGAGCATGTGAGAGAAACAGACCAATGTAAGTTTCATAAAACAGAACTGGAAACAGTTGCATATCTTGTTGCTGGGTGTGATACATTAATGGCAGAGGGGCTGTATACTGAAAGGCATAATAATGTGGCAGGACTGTTGCAGTGGGGATTGTGCAAACATCACAATATTGAAGTAGATGAGAAGCATTGGAAACATGAGACACAAAACATTATAGAGAATGATGAAGTTTATATCACATGGGATCACCCATTACCAGCAGTTCAAAAAAGAAGATGCAAGAAAATCAGATATAGCAGTCCATGAAAAGAAGACACAAGTGGCACTGTTTAATGAAATTGCTACACCCACTGATTACAGTGTCTTATAGAGAGACACAAAGTAATAGATACCCAGACAGTGCCAATAGTAGTAGGTACAATGGGTCTCATAAAAAATAATTTACAGTCATATTTAGATATACTACCGGTACATGTAACTCAGTATGAATTACAGAAGGAGTCAATTCTGGGCACATTATTGGTGCTGCAAAGAGCACTTTTGGCTAACATCAAAGACTGAAACAATACAAAAAAAAACTACACTTTATTCAGCTGCTTTTACTGTATTTGTGTCTCTTCCTGCTTTATTACTTTATTTTCTTTTTGGTGCTTGTTCTTAAAAGTGTACAGTTATATTTATTCTGCTGCATTTATTACTGCTTGTTAGTAGCCTGATTAAATTGCAGTCGTTAAATTGTAATTGTTATTCTAAGCTTCTTAGTTATGGTTTAAGGACTTGGGTTTCACGCCAGTTATTTTACATTAAGAAGGTTTATGGTCTACACTCTTGTGGGAGGAGAGGGTATTCTCTGCCCTTCTGAGCTAAGAATTGCTGAGTAAAGGCTTATTGTCTCTGTTGTACTAAGTGTCTTTGTTCCAGTTTAAACACTTGGGTTCCAAACCAGTTATTTTACATTAGGAAGATTTGTGCTCTAAACTCCTGTGGCAGGAGAGAATAGCCTACACCTTTCTAAGCTGGGAATTGCTGGTTGAAGGCTCATTGTGTCTGATATTCTCAAAGTGTCTTAGTTCTGGTTTAAGCGCTTGGGCTCCAAACCATTTATTTTACTTTAGAAAGGTTGTGGTCTAGACTCTTGTGACAGGAGAATGTGGCCTGCACCCTTCTAAGCTGGGAACTGCTGGTTAAGGCTTATTGTGCCTGTTATTCTAAGTGTCTTTATTCTGGTTTAAGCACTTGGCTTCCAAACCAGTTACTTAACATCAGGAAGATTTGTGTTCTAAACTCTTGTAGCAGGAGAGGATAGCCTACATCCTTCTAAGCTGGAAATTGCTGGCTGACGGCCTATTGTGTCTGTTATTCTGAAGCGTCTTAGTTCTGACTTAAGCATTTAGGTTCATATGTTCCAAAACCAGTTGTTTTACATTAGGAAGGTTTGTGGTCTAGACTCTTGTGGCAGGACAGTATGACCTACATCCTTCTAAGCTGGGAATTGCTGGTGAAGTGTTGCTTTATTTAAAATGTTTTTTTTTTGTTGTTGTTGTAACTGTGATTTTATGCACATTGAATTTCTAGTACTTCTGCATTTTTTAGCATAGGCCAGATGCAGACTTGCTGAATCTAGTCTGCTTGGTATCACTTGAGCACTAAATCCAGCTGTTCATTGAGATACTGAAATATCTGAGGCATCCATTGCTTCCAACTAACTATATTTGCCTGTTTTTGCTCTTATGTTGCACTTTTAATTTGTATTTGCATTCTACTGTCTATTTGAATTTTCTAAACTTTTTTTGACACATTTTACTGTATACTGTACTAGTTCAGCTGTAGCATAGCCCAGTTCCAGGTTTGCTGTTTCTGGATCTGTTTTGTAACTTCTGAGCATCAGATTCAAGCCATTTTTGTTGGTGAAGGCCTTTCTGCACCCTTATGGGAGGAGAATGCTGTCTGTGTCCCATCTAACCGAGACTGATTGGACTAGAGCTCAGAGAGAGCATCGTTACTGGCTAGTTTGAGTTAAAAGGGTTATTTCTTCTTTTATTTAAGCCCCACTTTTGCATTTGTTTGCATGTAGTGCACCATTGTGGACCTCCACATAGCAGTGGTTATCATTGGTAGTTATAGATGCAAATGTTTTGCTTGTTAAATTTTTCCTTGGTCTTCCAGAGGGTTTTCACAGCCCTGCTCTACTGTCAGGTAGAACTAAGCCTAGCCTCAGAGGTACCAACACATTTGTCACCCACTAGCCATTTGTAAATGTGACCTCTTTTCCTGACCATATAAATTTACCTAACAATATGGACGGGCAATTTCCCACAGTTTCTTCAGCCAGCTTGGTGGTCATGGGCATCCTAAGTAGTGTAGCAACTGCCTCATGTTCACCGACAAACCTCTACTCCTAGTCCACACAAATTCAGCATAAGAACTTTGAATCTATGCTCTCAGACACACCAGTTAGTACATATGACAATGAGTGGGTTGTCAGCATGCACACCACACCTCATACTCCACCCAAACCCACATCACACATATCTACATATGCAGAGGTCCTCACCAGAAACATACCTAAACACCAAAGACCTCCCAAACACAAACACAAGCACACTACACATAATACTTCCTCTGCAGAACACAATACACATACTAGCTCATGTACCAGTGTCTCACCTGTTAAGCCCTTAAGGGAAAACACAAAACCAAACATATTAGTCATAGGTGATTCCATTGTGAGACACACAGGAGCCCCTCTCACCAGGCTGGATAAGGAAAAGGTCACGGTTAACTGTCTGTCAGGTGCCAGGATCCACCACATCACACATGAACTCAGGTCTCTGAACAACAGGCATTGTTATGACTCCATCATAGTCCATGTTGGTGTGAATGACTTGAGACATACCTCTCTGGACTATATAAAGAGAGATGTGACTGAGCTCTCAGACTAAGTGCCTCAGGCAGGTATGTCCCTAGCCTTAAGCAGCATTTTACCATCACCAAGGATGATGCCTCAATACCAACATAAAATGATTGACTTTAATAACTGGCTTAGTTTCTGGTGACATTCTAAGGGGATCCATACCTCTCAACTATACTGAAATCCTTGGAATTTACCAGTTTTGAGGGCAAAATAGTTCTCGATTTTTTTGCCTTTTCTTTTTTTTTTTTTTTTGTTACAACTTTAAATTTATGACTGATGTCACCCGCATCACCAGCCTACAGGGGCGTGTATGATGACATCAGCTTCATAGGTTTATTGGAGTCAGATTTTGAACTGTTTTGGAGGAAACATAGAAGCAATGGAAGCTGTGCAAATTTCAAGTTTCAGTCCACCCAGCACCCACCTACAGAAATGGGCTGCCAGGTTAGAAAAAAAAAATTCTGATAAGCAGACAGTGGTTCATTAATTCTGGTCATCAGACAGCAGCTCATGGTTCATTAATTCTGGCCAATTTGTATAATGTGTATGAATCTAAGCAGCCTGCGTGTGGTGTGTCCCGCTTGTGTAATGTGTATTAACCTAGGCAGCTTCTTAGCTTAGCAACTCGTGTGTGTGTGTGTGTGTGTGTGTGTGTGTGTGTGTGTGTGTGTGTGTGTGTGTGTGTGTGAAATTGCCCAGTTAGATATAACTGGTGGCTAGGGTTACTCACATTCAAACCCTGTACAAAGAGCAATAGCCTAAATTCTCCGCCCATAGTTAGGTCCATAGTTCTAAACTGTCCCAAATTTTACAGAATATTTGGAATGTTTGGCTCATACTTTTGGTCTGTTCCTCTTAAAATTTGTGGTTTTCTGGCAAATTAGTAAGAAATGAATTCACTAAATAATGATAGCCATTTAAGTTTCGGTCTTCCTATCCTTTTTGAAATTCATGGTAACACAAAACATTTTATTCTAGCAACATTTCTAAGATTATAGAAGCAATGTTTAAAATGTGTCCCTGGTTTGGGGCCTTTGCCCCCCCCCCCAAATAAATTTTGACTTTTTTCAGATTTCTTGTGCTGCATAGTTCTGCAGGGGGAGAGAAGTTTAATGCAGTTTATGTCAATTCTGTTTGTGCTGTTAGTAGCACAATGGGTAAAATACTTGCTTTTGATGCAGAAGGCTGTGGGTTCTACTTCCACAGTATGTAGATGGATTGCTGATACTGTAGTGTGTTATACTTTTAAAGGGGAGGATGCTGAAGTTCTGAGAATGTCCACTTTGGTGGAGATACCTAGTAACTATGAACCTGTTATTAGTTTGCCACCCATTCCCTATTGAAAAATCACTAGCTTATCATTTTTTTAATGTAACTTAGGCAATTTATTCCTCAAGGGCAACAGATACTTTATTTGTAGATGAAACAATGAAATATAAAGTTGTTTGCTAGCAGCAACCTCTTCATTAGTTACAGATCTCTTTAATGTAGAATTATTTAGATGACTTTTACTTCTGCAGAGATTGTGCATATTTACTGATACTGGTTGATTGTAGAAGTTTGAGTAGGCTTTTATGATGGAAATGTTCTGAATTGGGCAATTTTGTCATTATTGGTTCATGCATTTTGTTTCATTGCTTACTGGAAAAAAATGTTCAAAACAATAAATTTAAAAAACGCTCTAACAAGTGTGCTGTATTATACAAGGAATATAATTTAATACAATCAGGAAGGTGTATCAAAGAACACATGTATGTTTCATGTGCAAGGGGCCTATGATTTGAAAACAACCCAAAGGTAATCTTTATCCGCCATCGGCCAGATACAATTTCTTTGAATGTGTGTTTCAATGCTGTTTCAATGAATGTGAGTTTCAAAGGCAGAGAAGTTTTAATGCTGTCTATTTTCCTTGTGAGACTGTATTGCTCCATATTAGTGTTTGTGCTATAAAATGTAAAATAAAACTTTTAAATGAAATCCAAATAATCATTGTAGAAGTAAAGCAGTATGCACATTACAGTGTTTATGGTAAATGGGGCAAAATAGCCAAGTAATGGAACACTGTAATGGCTGCATGGGAGAGGGCCGTGTATGGGGGGCCCCATTTGACCATGATTTTGTGAGGGGGAAGGGTGGCAAACTCAAAGACAGCTCCCTGGTGGCACAAACTCTAGCTATGCCACTGAACAGTAGGCCATAGAGAATGACTTTTGGAGGTCCTAGCAAACTATAATATTATTTTGCTAAGATTAGAATACTGCCTACCATTAAATGCCCTACTTTTACCACAAAACCCACATACTGCAAGTTACCAAAAACAAAATCCTAAGGTTCATCATCTTCTCCTTTCCTGGTGAACATCATTGCTACACATTTAAAAAAACTGGTTACCATTTACTACAGGGTCTGGGGTGGGCCATATTTTGGTTATCTGTTCTTCAATTTGCGTTTGAAAGCTGGCATCCTACAATTCCATTGGAGTGGTGGGATTACATAATTATGCATGCAGATTTTATATGGAGCATCATACAGATGTGTACCTATTTGTCATGGGCCTTTGTCCAGATTTTTGATGTTTACAGGTTGAGAGGTATGATGGGATCCAGTATCTGTCAGCCTGGGATGATATGATCGATAGACCTCGAAGTTGTGCAAGAGATGGTCTTTCTCTGTTACCCCTGGGTTTTGGCTACTGGCTAAGGCTCTTGCCACCCCCATAGTGCCTTTTTTAGGCAGTGTCTCAAGGGCAAAATTCCTGACATAAAAACTCCATTTAAAAACAACCTCAAGGCTATGCTGCTAAATTCTAGGAGTTATAACATTAAACTGCACTCACTGGAAGCAGTCCTCACCTTGGAAGATGCAGACATTTGTACAGTCACAGAGACCTGGATCAGTGCTGTGGAGTGCACCCCAGCCATACCAGGTTACATCTCTTTCCACACGTTCAGACCACAAACTGAAGGCATGAAAACTAAAAGAGACAGTGTATCAATATTCATTAAAGATAAATACACCTCCAGATTGGTTAAACAGTATGATTCCCCGGAGATACTTTAGGTTAACTGTTGATAGTACACCTAATCAAGTAATTACCAGCTACAGGACCCCCTACATGAATCAGGACACCCACTCTACCTTTTGTATCTACTTCAGTCTATCAAGATACAGCCGAACACCATGGTTTTGGTGACTTTAACTACCCATCCATTGACTGAGTAAATTACTCTTGCTCAAACTCAGTAGCCCAAAGGTTCTGCCACTTCATTAAGTCCAATGCCCTGGACCAACTGGTTAACACCACCACAAGGGGTGCCAACATCCTGGATCTGATGCTTATCAATATGGGGAACTACTGTTGCACCCCCATTGTGATGGCTTCCCTGATGAGATCTGACCACAAGTCAGTCTCATTCAAAGTAACTTTCACACCTCCACCCCCCAGCAACAACTAAATAAAAAAAAACTTCTCCAAAGCAAATTACAGAATGGTATAAATGGTATAAATAACTTCACTGCACCTCCCCTCTGAGATGGAACTTGCATCGATGCTGACTTCTACTCCAATGCTTTATACAAACACCTGTATAACTGCATTGACACAGCCGTACCTGATAGGACCAAAACAAGCTCCTCAAGGAAGAGCAAACTTGCCTGATGGACAAATGCCATTAACAGGCTTTACAAAAAGAGGAAGAAATTGCTATCTAAGAGTAAGAGGGAGTGTGACCTAAACTGGAAACACTCCCTCCTCAGCTTAAACAACCAAATACGACTTCTTGAGAAGTCCTCCAAAGCCAACTATGAATCCAAATTAGCTTCCTCAACTAAAGACAACCATAAGGCCTAATTATTTACATCTGTAACCTAAAAGTAAAGGCCCAGATTTGTGCCGAACTGGTAGTTAATGATATCACATATACTGAGCCTGTGGACATAGCTAACCTGTTGGCAGACAGGTTCTGTGAAAACTTCACACCCCTGTCCTCAACACACATACCCTGTAACATCCCTACCACCTGTCCTCTACCTTGTATCTCTAAACAGCAGGTTGTAAATGCCCTCTCTAAGGTCAAAAACACAGCATCTATGGAACCTGTTAGCATCCCAAGCTGCATCCTACATGGGCTTCAGCAAGAATTAGCAATACCATTGGGTACTCTTTTCAGCCACCCAACCACTGGGGATGCACAAGCCAGTGCATTTCTTTGTGCCGGTCCCAAGCCCGGATAAATGGGGAGGGTTGCGTCAGGAAGGGCATCCGGCATAAAATTTCGCCAAATCATTTCACGCAGACACCAGTAAATATTTCCATACCGGATCGGTCGAGGCCCGGGTTAACAACGACTGCCACCAGTACTGTTAGCCAAAAGGGTGCTGGCGGAAATTGGGCTACTGTTGGCAAAAGGCGGAGAAGAGGCAGAAGGCATGGCCGAAGGCAGGAAGAGAGGAGAAAGGCTAGGACTGTGGTAGTGAGGGTCGGAACTTTGAATGTTGGCAGTATGACTGGTATAGAGAGAGAGAGAGCTAGCTGATATGATGGACAGAAGGAAGGTTGATATATTGTGTGTGCAAGAGACCAGGTGGAAGGGGAGTAAGGCTAGGTGTATCGGACGTGGGTTCAAATTGTTTTATTATGGTGTGGATGGGAGGAGAAATGGCGTAGGAGTTATTCTGAAGGAACAGTATGCTAAGAGTGTTTTGGAGGTGAAAAGAGTGTCGGACAGAGTGATATTTATGAAGCTGGAAATTGATGGTGTAATGATGAATGTTGTTAGTGCATATGCTCCACAGGTTGGGTGTGCAATGGATGAGAAAGAAAAATTTTGGAGTGAATTGGATGAAGTGGTGATGACTGCATCCAAGGGTGAGAGAGTGGTGATTGGAGCAGATTTCAATGGGCATGTTGATGAAGGGAACAGAGAGGATGAGGAAGTGATGGGTAGGTATGGTGTTAAACAAAGGAATGCAGAAGGTCAGATGGTAGTGGATTTTGCGAAAAGGATGGACATGGCTGTGGTGAATACGTATTTTAACAAGAGGGAGGAGTATAGGGTGACATACAAGAGTGGAGGAAGATGCACACAGGTGGATTATATCTTATGTAGGAGGGGCAGTTTGAAGGAGATTGGAGACTGTAAAGTGGTAACCGGGGAAAGTGTAGTTAGGCAGCATAGGATGGTAGTTTGTAGGATGACGTTGGTGATCAAGAAGAGGAGGAGGAGTCTGAGGGCAGCACCAAGGATCAAATGGTGGAAATTGAAAAAGGATGATTGTGAGGTGGAGTTCAGAGATGAGTTAAGACAGGCACTGGGTGGCAGTGAAGAGTTATCAAATAGCTGGGTAACTACAGCAGAGCTAGTAAGGGAGACGGCTAGAAATGTGCTTGGTATCACATCTGGACAAAGGAAGGACGACAAGGAGACATGGTGGTGGAATGAGGAAGTACAGGAGAGTATACAGACAAAGAGGTTGGCAAAGAAGAAGTAGGATTGTCAGAGAGATGAAGAAAATAGACAGGAGTATAAGGAGATGAGGTGCATGGCAAAGAGAGAGGTGGTGAAGGCTAAGGATAAGGCATATGAAGAGTTGTATGAAAGGTTGGACACTAAGGAGGGAGAAAAGGACCTGTACCGATTGGCTAGACAGAGGGACCGAGCTAGGAAAGATGTGCAGCAGGTAAAAGTGATAAAGGATAATGAGGGAAACATACTCACAAGCAAGGATAGTGTGTTGAGGAGATGGAAAGAGTACTTTGAGGGGTTGATGAATGAAGAGAATGAGAGGGAGAGAAGGTTGGATGATGTAGGGATAGTGAATCATGAAGTACAATGGATTAGCAAGGAGGAAGTAAGGATAGCTATAAAGAGAATGAAGAATGGAAAGGCTGTTGGCCCAGATGACATACCTGTGGAAGCATGGAGGTGTTTAGGTGAAATGGCAGTGGAGTTTTTAACCAGATTGTTTAATGAAATCTTGGAAAGTGAGATGATGCCTGAGGAATGGAGAAAAAGTGTTTTGGTACCGATTTTTAAGAATAAGGGTGATGTGCAGAGCTGTAGTAACTACAGAGGGATTACATTGATCAGTCACAGCATGAAGTTATGGGAAAGAGTAGTGGAAGCTAGGTTAAGAAGGGATGTGATGATTAGTGATCAGCAGTATGGTTTCATGCCGGGGAAAGAGCACTACAGATGCGATGTTTGCTCTGAGAGTGTTGATGGAGAAGTACAGAGAATGTCAGAAGGAGTTGCATTGTGTTTTTGTAGACTTAGAGAAAGCATACAACAGGGTGCCTAGAGAGGAGCTGTGGTATTGTATGAGGAAGTCAGGAGTGTCAGAGAAGTATGTAGGAGTGGTACAGGATATGTACGAGGGTAGTGTGACAAGTGGTGAGGTCTGTGGTGGGAGTGACAGATGTGTTTAAGGTGGAGGTGGGGTTACATCAAGGATCAGTTCTGAGCCCTTTCTTATTTGCAATGGCGATGGACAGGTTGACAGATGAGATCAGACAGGAGTCCCCATGGACTATGATGTTTGCAGATGACATTGTGATCTTTAGTGAGAGTAGAGAACAGGTGGAGGAGACCCTGGAGAGATGGAGATATGCTCTAGAGAGAAGCAGAATGAAGGTCAGCAGGACTAAGACAGAATATATGTGTGTGGATGACAGGGAGGCTAGAGGAATGGTGAGGATGCAAGGAGTAGAGGTGGCGAAGGTGGATGAGTTTAAATACTTGGGGTCAATAGTTCAGAGTAACGGTGAGTGTGGACGAGAGGTGAAGAAGAGAATACAGGCAGGATGGAGTGGGTGGAGAAGAGTGTCAGGAGTGATTTGTAACAGACGAGTACCTGTAAGAGTGAAAGGGAAGGTCTACAAGAGGGTAGTGAGACCAGCTATGTTATATGGGTTGGAGACAGCGGCATTGATAAAAAGGCAGGAGTTTGAGCTGGATGTGGCAGAGTTAAAGATGTTAAGATTTGCACTGGGTGTGACGAGGGTGGACAGGATTTGGAATAAGTATATTAGAGGGTCACCCCAGGTTGGAAGGTTTGGAGACAAAGCCAGAGAGGAAAGATTACGTTGGTTTGGACATGTGCTGAGGAGGGATGCTGAGTATATTGAGAAAAAGATGCTAAGGATGAAGCTACCATCTAACAGGAAAAGAGGAAGGCCTAAGATAAGGTTTCTGGATGTGGTGAGAGAGGACATGCAGGTGGTTGGTGTGACAGAGCAAGATGCAGAGGACAGGAAGAAATGGAAACAGATGATCCGCTGTGGCGACCCCTAACATGAACAGCCGAAAGAAGATGATGATGATGACAAAGAGAAACCCTGTCTCTGTGAAAAAAAAAGAGGAAAGACCATAACGGCCTGAAGCTCAGAAACCCTCCGAGCAGAAGTAAGGGCAAGCAAGAGGACAGTCTTCCAGGAACAGTGATGCAGAGAGGCTGAAGCTGCAGCCCCAAAAGGAGCACTGGGTCAATTTTTCCAAAACAAAATTAAGGTCCCACAGAGGAGGAATAGGTTTCTTTGGAGGTTTAAGACGTAGTATGCCTTTAAAATATTGTTTGACCTGAAAACAAGAAGCCAAAGGAGGATACAAGGCCAGACAGGTATAAATAGTTGACAAATGAGCCTTTACAGAAGAATAGGCTAAGTCAGACTGGAGCAACTCACACAAATAAGACATAACAAGAGAGACCCCTACTGAAAGAGGGACCTGGCTATGTACATAGCACCAGACAGAAAATCTTTTCCATTTGGACATATAAGACTTTCTGGTTGTGGGTTTTCTTGCCTCTTGTAAAACCCTGAGCATTTCCTCAGAAAAGAGGTGCTTAAAAGGGATCAAAACCCTATTGCCTTCAGTGTCAGCTGAAGAGTGGACAAGTAAGGATTATCCTGTGGGAGGAGATTCAACCGGTGAGGTAATTTGTGGTGATAGCCCCTGGCCAGATGCAATAAACCTGGAAACCAGTGCTGTATGGGCAAAAAGGGAGTCACTAGCAAGATTTTTGGGGAGTTCAGCTGAATCTTCTGCAAGACTCTTGGAAGCAAAGGAAGAAGAGTGAAGGCATAGAGAAACATCCCCTTCCAGGAAAAGAAAGGGCATCTGTTTTCCACTCTAGATGACATGGCACTCTGGAACAGAAGAGAGGGAGCCACCTGTTCATAGGGGAGGCACAACATCTACCTCAGGAATACCCGATTGATGGACTATGTCCAGAAATGGGAGCACTACATAATCCTGAAAGCCCACAATCCTGAAGACCAAAATTCTGAGACCAAAATCTCAAAAGTTCAAAATACTGAAAACTCAAAATACTGAAAGCACACAGGATACCAACACTTACTATATTCCAATACAAGTACATACAGAAACAAGTAAAACACAAACCATATTACTCTTCTCCATGTATAAGCAGGGGGCAAGGCCCTCTGCACCCCCATGTGGGGAACTGCTTCCCCCACACCCCCTGCTACTTAAATATATCAACTCCAAGATTGCACTTAGTGTAGTGAAGTGCAATCTCAAAGTTGATATATTTAAGTAACAGGGGTTGTGGGGCACAGCCCCCCACATGGGGGCTGCAGGGCGGCTTGCCCCTCTGCGTATAGTTGAATAGTAATATGTTTCTGTATGTACTTGTGCTGTAAGTGTTGGTATCCGGTGTGTTTTCAGTATTTTGGGGTTTCAGTATTTTGAGTTTTCAGCATTTTAAACTTTCGAGATTTTGGTCTTCAGGATTTTGGGCTTCCAGGATTATGTAGCGCTCCCCCAGAAACACATCTTTGTGAAGCATCCATTAGTAAGTCTGTGTTTTGGACCTGTTCAAGAAGTCTACCACTAAATTGTGCTTTGAAGGAATATACACTGCCTAAAGAGTTAGCTAATAACTATTAGCCAGATCCCAGGCCTGAAGAGCAAGTTTGCAAAGAAGATAAGACTTTGTTGACATACCACATCACTGTGATGTCTGTGTAAACTTTCAGGGGACCTGGGAAAACCATGGGGTGAAAAGTCTGAAGGGGTAAAATCAGAGCTCTCATCACTTTGATGTTGATATGGTCTGACTTCTGATGGGGAGCCAGAGACCCTGAACTTTAAAGTGACCATAGGAAGCACTCCACCCCATGTCTGAAGTGGTGGTGAAAAGTTCTTGAGAAGGAACTGGAGGCTGAAAGGGCAACCCTGGGTTAAGGGTAAGTTGCTGAATCCACCACTCAAATTCCTTCTTTGAAACAAGAAAGGAGAGGCACTTCAAAATTCAGAAGATGACAATGCATAAGCCAGACTGACTTGAGGTACCACTAAAGCTTCTGCATATGCAGTCTGGCAAGAGGAAACATTGGAGTAGAAGAGGCCATGAATCCTAGGGCCCAAAGAAATTCCCTGGCTGAAATGGCAGGCAGAGGAAGAAGAAACTGAAAGAAAGCTGTCAAGAGCAATACCTTTGGATCTGAAAGAGAGGCCAACATTATCACTGTTTGAATCCTGTAGCCCAGATGCACATGATCCTGAGAAGGAGACAGGACAGACTTTTGGAAGTTGATAGTGAACCTCAGATTTTTAAGCACAGATATGGTGTACTCCAGAATTTGTAACAAGCAGCTGGGAGAAGGTGCCTGAATCAACCGGTTGTCTAAATAAGGAAAAATCTGAATGCTTTGAAGCCTGTGAAAAGCAATCACAGAAGCTAAGAATTTTGTGAATACCATTGGGGCAGTAGTGAGTCCAAAGGACAAAGTAAAGAACTGAAAATGAGAAGTAGAAACAGAGAAACAAAAACATCCTGAAAAGAGGGTGACTAGGAATATGAAGGCAAGCATACTTCAGATCCAACGATACCAGAAAAGCCTGGGGTAGCAACAGAGGAAACAGAGTTTGAAGAGAAAGAATCCAATAGGAAGGAACCTTGAGAAAAGTGCTGAGGAAGCAGATACCAAGAATAGGCCTCCAAGTGCCATCCTTTTGAGGAAACAGGAACATTCTAGAGTAGAACCCCTTTCTTACTTGAGAAGGAGGGACAGGCTGAATAGTTCCCTTGTCTACCAGGGACCCAAGAACCTCTGAGAAATGGGAATGCTGCTCTCGAGGAGGTTGAGGAATCCCTGAAAAAGGAGGGAGAGACTTCCACACCATGAAGTAACCCTGACAGATAATGGACATAGCCCAAGAATTTGAGGTGATGAATTGCCAGTCTGGAAGACAGAGGGAGAGCCAAAGAGACAAGGGAACCTGGCTGAGGGTTGGGGAGGGCAAAATGTCAAACAGAGGCAGGCTTGTCAGAGAAAGAAAACTTCTGAGAAGCAGCAGCCTGACAGGACTTAGCAGAAGGAGCTCACCTACCACTCTTTCCACTTTTAGTGGCTTGACGAGGCTGCCTGCAAATAAAAGCAGACCTAGTAGGATAGTTTCTCTGGAAGTTATAAAAGCAAATGAAGGAAACCATGGTGACACACCAAAACACAACATTTTAATACCACATTTAGCACTTTCGTCCCAGTATAGTGGACTTCATCAGAATATTTTTACAAATCAGAAAGCAAATATTTATACATAAAAAAATCACATGTTCCAATCCATCCATCCAATCACAATCAGAATGACGAACTACACCTTAATCACCTACCAAGGTATGATTTATCCCTTTCTTATACATTAAATACATTTTTTTAACTACACTACTAAAAAGATTTTTTTATATAATGTAAATTGTTGAATTGCTAAAACCACAACAATAAAAACGTGGATGTATAAAAAATCCTATAAAATGATTGCATCCTAACAAGTAAAAAAAGAATGACGATTTTTTAGAATACCTAGAGTTTCAATGGATTTTGCGAACTAATACTACAGAACCCTCCCGGTTTGAATGAATATGTCTCTGAGTAGCATTTTGAAATTAAAAGTTAACTTCTTCATCTAAAAAATGTTTTTTTTTGGGGGGGTGGGGTTGTTGACATAATGAATGTAGATAGCTTCATTAATTAATGAAAATTAACAAGTTTTTTGCTTGATAGGATGTAATCATTTTACAGAACTTTTTATACATCCACGTTTTTATTGTTGTGGTTTTAGCAATTCGACAATTTACATTATATAAAAAAAATCTTTTTAGTAGAGTAGTTAAAAACTAAAGGTCTGTGGCTGACAAAGTTTGCTGATGATTGCAAACTGGGAGAAGTCATAGAATCTCCAAATAATGTCAGCATTCTACAAGAGGGCCTTACACAAACAAATGATTGGTGCCAAAGTCATGGCCTTAGACTCAATGCAAAAAAATGTATTATCATCCCCTTCAGTAACAGCGATGTTCCTGCTAACTACCACATTAATATCAACAGCCTACGTATGCACTCACTGAGAGACCTGGGCACACAGGTTGGCAGCAATCTTACCTTTGATCACCATGTCTCCACAGTGGTAAGAAGGGCATTCTATATTGCTCATCTCATAAGTAAGGGCACTGCCTCCAGAAAAAAAGAAGTTATAACCTCCCTGTACTCTTCCCCCATCAGGCCAATAACTGAGTAATTAAGTACAACACCCCTTTTGGTATGTACCTTTCCAAGCACCTGCAGCAAGTGGAGAAACCACAAACATTCTTCATATGGAAAACTCAAAGTCTTCAGCATCTGGAGTGGATCATCTGAAATCACTGTCACTTTATTCTGTTTCATACAGACTACTCAGAGGTGATCTCTGCCTTGCATATAAGGCAATCTTTGACCCTGCTTTATTGGAAATGCTGCATATCCACAAGTCAAATGATATACAGGTTACTCACTCTAAAGATCTTAACCTGGTATGTGACATTAATAGAACCTGCTGGAGGGACAGGTTTGTCTCCCAGAGGTTACCACACCTATGAAACAGACTCTATATTCATGTCAAGCAGAGCACCGCTTTGGCACTCTTCAAGTACAATCTGGACAACTGGACGAGTAACTGTAAATTCATCCTGGGAGTTCCACCTGTGTCTCTCTTGGGCAGAGGCAATAGGTACTGATTGTGGAAACAAGGGCAGAATTTGGCTAGGCTTGTAAGGACCCTAGGGCCATTAGCCTAGTAACTTCCTATGATAAATGAAGAAAAAGCTGGCTGAATATAAGACTTCTCAAGAAGAGCTTTTTAAAAAAATGGTAGCGTTAGAAGAGAGTGTGCCCACAGAAAAAAAAATGAAATTTTCTACTGTACCAGACAAACTGGAAGAAACAGACTGTATTCATTTTATGAAAGTACAAATTGGACTAGTATTCCACAGCAGGATTTGTTAACTAAAAGGGCAAACTGAGTGTATACTCCAAACCTTGCCATAAGAAAGCAGCCAAGACCTGTATTAATAAAGATGTACTCATACCAGCAGAAAGAGCTGACCTTGACAAAATTGGGACAGAAGGGACACGTATTAAAATTGAAGACAGCAGTGTGTTTGTGGCAAATGATTATTAGCTGTATACCAAGCAGAAAACAAGCAAATTTATCCTAGCAGTCAGGAAATGTCATGAGGCAGGTCCAATATTCAAGCTGCTGTATCCAGCTGTCTTCAAAGTATTTTTCCTGGAGGATCAGACATTTTTGATGCAGAACAAGTTAAAGAGGAAATACAAAAGTTTATCAAAACAAAAAGTGAGCAATCAAACAGAAGCAGACTCTGCTTCTCATTCTTCTGACAATGAAGCTCATAGAGAGGCTTTGCCAGTGAAACTTTTTTCAATGCTCCAAAAGAAAATGCTTGACAGAAAAAAAAACACAGGAGTTGACTAGAAGAATCAGGAGTGCCTTGGAATTGACCTGGTGTTTCATTTCAGGTGATGGAGACAAACAAGAAGAAGACCATTAACACTGAAATTAGTGAATAAATGTGAGATTATAAAGCCTCAATCACATTTGTGAAATATGGCTTTGCAAGGAAAAAGTGGCAGAGAAAGATTAGCTTTGTTAAACTTGTTTGCAGACTGTAAAGAATATACCTCACTTTATGTCATTAACATTTTGGTGGACACTCAAAGGGAAAAAGTAACCGAAAGTAAACAATTGTTCTTAACAGTATTTAAATAAAATATTTCATAATATAAACTGCAATGTTATACAGTAAAGCAGTTCTGAGCAGTATGCAATCAGGAATATTGTAAATGAAGGAATGGGGTGTCTTTTCAATGATTGTTGTATTTGATAAAATATTAAAGTAAACAAGTACTTTTTAGTTGTAAGAAATATAAGCTTTAAAATGTAATGAGAAGAAAGGCTGGACAAAAGCAAGTTTAAGTAAACATGTTGTGATCTTGGGCTGCTGGATAAGGGTAGTGGAGCAAAAGTGCACTGATCTTTATTAGATGTAGAGCTGAGATGTTTTCTCTTATTTTTGCAAAGGTAAATATCTTGGATTAATGGTCTTGGCTTAGTCTATAAACTCATTTTTTGTAACCAAGTAGACTTGAAAAATAAGACAAACTGATGAAAGCTACAAGAAGTGCTAAGTTTCTTGAATATGCAAGAATATTAGCTTTTTTTCCCATTAGCAAATGTTCAGTGGGAGTCGAGAAGTCTGCAGCTGAGGGCAGTTGTTCAGTATGTTCTGTTCTGGGTGAAACTGATAAAGATTCCTTCATGCATCTGCAGAGTTTTTTTTTTCTCTCTCACTGCTGACTACAATTCCATGGAGATGATCTGTCTGCAGGTACAAGCAATTACTCTTGAACGTTCTAAGCTTTTTTGTGGAGGGAAATGGAAAATTTAAAGGTCAAGCAGTTCAGTGAGAAATAAAATTTGAAATTACTGGAAGTGAATAAGAGATAGCAGCTTCCCTACCAGCCTTACAGTCTTAATACTTTAAAACATTTAATCCAACAGTGTATAATTTAATTTTATTTAAAGATAGTGGCTTCACTTTTTCTTAAGGCTAAAAATTAATGTTTTCTGAAAGCAAGCAAGCTGTTTTTCACAACTGGGAGGGGAACAGAGTTAAGTAAAGAACATATACCAATCATTCTAAGTAGGAGGATAGGCTGTAAATGCACTTTAGCATGGGTAACCTTAATTTTAGGTTCGGTAATGCAGCTGTCAACTTGAGGGTTGAACTTCATTTTTGAAGATGTACATAGTTTTGTTGTAAGCAAATAGGTTATGGGGTGGTCTGAAAATGTATTTAACTTTTTTTTGTTTGCAGGTTTTCATTAAGTCAAAGCGTCTTGAAAAATGTGACATGAATTCAAATGGAGATGACAAGAAACAATTTTATAAAAGATCAGCCCACCAAACATTAGTGTGTACACATAACACAAAAGCTGGAAAGGAAATACTATTAAAAAAGATGTCATTTATAATAGATGATAACAATAACTTATCATGATGGCTACACTATCCATATCATCTTGGAACATAAATGGCCTTACAGGTATAGACAAAAAGGAAAGAGTATTGAATTATATTAAGAAATGCTGAGTGCAAATAGCAATGCTGCAGGAGACCCATTTTGGAAAGATATAATCATATGCATTTGATAAAGAAAGAATTTCAGTAGAATATCAGGGACAAAGGAAAGGGGAGTCATCATCATCTCTTTTCGGCTTATCCCAGTTAGGGGTCGCCACAGTGGAACAACGGTCTGCAGAATGATTGGCAGTGGAGTTTTACAGTGTTGAGTTACCAGCCTGGCACCCAACCTTCCACAGAAGGTACACACACGCACACACTCACACCTAGGGCCAATTTAGAGTGTCCAATCCACCTACAGCATGTCTTTGGAATGTGGGAGGAAACCCACGTGACCACATGGAGGGCATGCAGACTCCGCACAGAAGGCACCCCAGCCGAGAATTGAACCAGAGAACCTCTTGCTGTGAGGTGGCAATGCTAACCACTGCACCACCGTGGCAGCCCAACATAGGAAAGGGGAGTAGTTATACTAAATGCTAAAGCAGTTCCAATAGTGACAGAAGGGGGAAAAAAAGGATAATAATGGTAGATATGCGGTAGTAAGGGGCTTATGACAAGAAAGGAGGATTATGCTAGCATTAATTAATATTCTATGAAAAAATGCTATTATGGAGTTTAAGAATACTTTGGGAGAAATAATCAGCTCTAGACAGAGAATGTTATTTATAGGTGGGGACTTGAACTTGATTTGCAACAGACAGGATGAATCTTGGGGATCTAGAATGGGAAATATAAGAAAAGATGGTAGATTTCTGGAGAAATTTATGAAAATATTTGGCATGGAAGATACGAATTCAATAGCAGGAACTCACAGAGAATTTGCATAGTATTCCCCGAGGTACAAAAACAGGGTTAGACTAGACAGAAATTATATTTCACAGAAACATGTGCTTTTAATTGAACGTTTTGATGCATATCCCTATAAGTATTTCAGATCATGCACCAATAAAAACTAAGATAAAAATGCAGGGTAATGGGCCAAAAATGAGACACTGGTGCTTCCCAGCCTACCTTTTAAAGAGAGAGGAATTTAAGGAATGGGTAATGGAAATTATTTGAGAGTTATTAAGGAAGACAAAAGTTTCTTCAGAAGCAATAGTAGTGAGTGGTATAAAATGAAACTGGAGTTTAAAATACGGAAGAAATAAAAGAGAAAAAAATATGAAGAAGTAATAGGAATTATTTAGAGTGACTGACAAAGGAGAATCTCACAGAACAAGAAGAGGTACAACTGCATAGTGCTAAAAAAAACTAAGGGAGTATTTGGATAACATGCATGAGTTTAAAATGACTGCTGTTAAGCAACAGTTTTTGATAACTCCAGAGCACAAAAACTTCTAGCACAACAACTTATCAACAGAAAGTAGAAGGGGTTGCAGCCAAACTTAGGGAGCCTACAGCAAGACAAATTACCAGATATCCTGTAAATGATTAAAAATATTTCAGAAACTGAATGAAAATTTGCATAAAGCAGAGAAATGTGGAAACCAGGAAAGAGCACAAATGGAAATATTTATGGAAGACTTAATATGCCAAGGTTAGAGGTAGATGAGGCTTAACAATTTACAGTTAAGATAGGAGATGAGATAAAAAAGGTAATGCATAATCAATCTACAGGAAATCATCCAGAAACAGATGGTATTCCTGTGGCAGTTTGGAAGTTAGAAGGGAAGAAAGTGATAAATATCTGGAAGGTTTTAACAGTATTTTAAAAGGAAGGGAAGCACCGACATGTTGGAAGGAAGTTGTGGTAGCTATAATGCCTAAATATAGTAAAGACCCATCAGATGCAGCTTCATATAGACCCATTTCAATTGTAAACCATTACTATAAAGTATGAAATGCAGGCGTGGTGGCACAGTATGCGTAGAGCGTATCAATCAACAGCAGTCTGTATAACACACAAATACACTAATAGCTGCACAGATAGAGTTACCAGTTAGTCAGTATCACCGTAAAAAGCAAAAGTATACCAAGTACTGTATCAGGCTTCCGTGGAACAATGGCTTGAAAACTCTTCAGCACCTCAAGCGTTCAACGGGACATATCCAGCCGATTTTTATGAATAAACTACCTTGGATATACTCTGTTGAACGCTTGGTTTGTCATTGAAGGTTTCCAAGCTATTGTTCCTCTGAAGTTTTGCTCTTGAATCAGGTACTTTATTTGAATTAACTGTTGATTCCATCTACAAGCAGATAGCTTATTTTTGTATGCACTGACTTGCATACTGGCGTTGAATAACAAGCCTGCATTGCATTTATTTGCTTTCTTTGTTATACGACTTTGGATATGTCCCGTTGAACGCTTGAGGTGCTGAAGAGTTTTCAAGCCATTGTTCCACGGAAGCCTGATACAGTACTTGGTATACTTTTGCTTTTTACGGTGATACTGACTAACTGGTAACTCTATCTGTACGCAGCTAGCGTATTAGTGTATTTGTGTGTTATACAGACTGCTGTTGATTGATACGCTCTACGCATACTGTGCCACCACACCTGCATTTCATATTTTTTCTTTAACTATTTGGAAGTACAGGAGTGTTGGTGAGTGTAACCTTGCAGTTTTCCATTACTATAAAGTGTTTACATCTATACTAGCTAAAAGAATAGCAAAGATGATGACCAAATTGATAGACATGTATTACTGTGGTTTTGTGAGGGGAAGGCAAACATTTGACAACATTAATAGAACACTGATGATCCACAGGGAAGCAGAATATAAGAAAAGATCACTGCTGTTGATGGGTCTTGATGCAGGGAAAATATCTGACAGTGTAAGCTGGGATTTTATGAGTAGGGCAATGGAAGCACTTGCATTCCCTGATACAATAAAAACGTTAATTAGGAGCATATGTGAAGGATTAGAGGCAAGAATTAAAGTGGGAGGGTTCCTCTATGATAAGTTATGTCTTAACAGAGGAACCAGGCATGGGTGTCTTCTTTCAGCTTTGTTATTTGATTTATATTTGAAGCCATTGGCAGAGAAAATAAGGGACTCACAAATTCAAGGATATCAATGGTATGGTAATCAAGAAAAGTTGGCTTTATTTGCAGATGACATTATTTTGTACCTAATAAATCCAGAAAATAACTTCTCAGTGTTGTGGAACATTTTGAGACAGTTTCAAGCCCTTCCAGGATATAAAATTAATGAAAAAAATCACAAAGGCTATAGCTGTAAATTGTGTACCCGCACATGAACAGTTTCAGCAATACTCATAGTTATGGGGACTCAGTAAGATGAAGTATTTAGGAGTAGGGATTAAAAGGCTTCTGTTATGGCAGCTAAGGATATGTGGGAAGAAACTAAATGAAAGGTAAACAAAAGCTGAGAAACTGGAAGCTCTTGTTTTTGGATATGGATAGCAACAAACATGCAGTGAAAATGTTTTTAGTCACTCTAGTTTTATATACAGGTCAGGCATATTTTTATCAACCAGAGGAGAAGTTGTGGACAATAATTAATAAAGAGTTGAAAAGAGCTCAAGGAGTTTGTCTGGGAGGAGAAGAGGGCAAGATTTAAGTGGGATAAGTTGATCCTCCCAATAGAACAATGTAGTTTAGGATAATCTGATTTGAAATGATATTTTAGAACAACACAATTAATGCATAACAAGAGCAGAAGGTTATAATTCAAAGTTTAAAGCATGGAATTCAAGAAATTGGGAGAGAGTAAGATTTAGGATGCAGATCCTTAAGGAAAATAATGACAGCTATACAGAATATTATATTCATGTAGTAGCACAAACTATTCTGAGAACTAAGCCAACAAGAGAATGATGAAATATTTTGCTGATAGGAATGACTGCAAGTAGGAGTACAGAGAATAGGCAAGAGGGGACTGATATTTTTCTGGAGAAAACTGGCAAAATAATTAAGGTACTGGCAGCAAATAACTAGAGAAGGAAAGGTAATAGAATGGGATGAGACCAAGAAGTCATTTGGACTGCAGGCTACAGATTGCCTTCCCTACCAGGGGAATGGTATCACAGTATAGGCAAAGAGAAAGGGATACACAGGCCAATGAAACAGAGTCATTGAGACCCCATGGGACAGTGGCATGTATGTTTAATTGCCATTGTAGTTCCCAAACTTCTAGTAAAATCTTCCACAGCCCTCCTTTTAGTTCCTGGTCTACAATATCAACAACAAACTCAAATGAGTGTCCTGTATTTAACTGTATATGTCTATATAAGGCATTCCGCTGGTCATCTTTCTTTGTGTTTCTAAGGTGCTCAGAAATCCTGTCCTTAAAGGTCCTCTCAGTTTTCCTGACATAAAAAGAGCAGTCTTTACACTGAGCCACATAGACTAGACTCTCTGTAAAACAGTTACAATGCTTAAAGCACTGTACTTTTCCGTATCCGTGAATATTAATACATTTTCCTTTTTTGAAGTAAGGACAGTATTTGTATCTACCTCACTTGAACATACTCCTCCTGTTATTTGTTTTTATAGAAAATTTAGGAGTCCTTTCATAGGTTCATAGATTCATAGGTTCATACTAGGCTATCTGCCATAGGGCATTTACAAGCCTAGCCAGAGTGTGTTTGGCTTTTGCCACCCATTTTAAAATGAATTTTGCTATGCCCTTTTTCTAGGTTAGTATACTGTGCATCTGTCTAACAGTAACACAGAAGTGATACCCAGAGTAAATCTACGATCTCCCATCCACTCATCAAGATTCCTCTTGAAGAGAGTCAATGAGGGACTCTGCCTAACCTGGACTGGGATTTTATTCCAGAGTGAAGGGAGCCTCCGGGTTATGAATCTGTCCCTCCAGCATGTCCTATTTATTTCAGTGCTGAGGTTCAAGTCTCTCGAGCGCGTAGCTCGATGGGATTTGAATTTTCTGAGGTGCAGCATGTCCATTAATTCTGGGTTGGATATGGCTTTATACATCAGGCACAGATCACCTCTGAGCAGGCGGTATGCCACTGAGTAGAGCTGGAGTTTCTTTAACCGGGCAGCATATGGCATCTGTTTGAGCCCTTCAATCCTCTTGGTGAGGTACTTTTGGGGTCTTTCCAGTTGCTCCAGGTGTCTGGTAAGGTACATCCCAAAAGGGGCATTGTACTCAATTATGGGCCTGATGTGGGATGAGTAAAGAGGCACGATGATCTCCCATGATCTAGATGCGAATCCCATCAAGATTAGGTGGGCTATATAAAATGATTTTCTAACCACTTTGGCCACGTGGTTGTCGAATGAGAGATTGCTATCAACTTGGGTCCCCAGGTCCATAATTACTTCTTCCGTACTTAATGGATTACCATCTATGTGGTAATTTGTGGCCACTTTGTTTTTGCCGAAGGGGATGACTATACACTTTTTGGCGTTTAGCTTGAGGCCATGGCTCTGGCACCAGTTGTCTGTTTCTATGAGACCCTTTTGTAGGATGCTTGTGTCGGCTGGAGAGTCAATTATGGCGCCCAGTTTGCAGTCATCTGCGAACTTGGACAGCCACAGTCCTTCCATGTTGGCCTGTACCTCCGAGAAATATATACAGAACAAGAGTGGTCCTAGGACTGAGCCTTGTGGGACGCCACTTGTAACTGGTTTGGAGTCTGACATGGCTCCAGCAATTCTAACCATGTGGGTTCTGTCCTTGAGCCAGTTTGCAACCCATCTAGTGAAATAGGGGTTTATGTTTAAGCTGGTGAGCTTATCTATAATGCCCGACTGGGGTGTTGTATCGAAGGCTTTTGCGAGGTCCAGGTAGGCTGTGTGGACCACCTTCCCCTCATCAATGGCATTGGTGACTGTTTCAAAGAAATCGACCAGGTTTAAGAGGCAGGATCTGCCCTTAACAAAGCCGAACTGGGTAGGGTCCAGTGTCTGTAGGTCCCCAATATCTTTATTTATTAGTTCCATGATGATCCTTTCCATAACTTTGCAGACCAAGCTAGTCAGGCTTATGGGGCGATAGTTTCCAGGATCCGTTGAGGCACCACCTTTGTGGAGAGGGACCACTGTTGCTGTACGCCACTCTTTGGGTACATATCCTGTAGTAAGGCTGAGATTGAACAGTAGTTTTATGTTTGGGTTTAGTTCTTCTTGGAGTTCATGTAGGACGCAGCCCGGGACACCGTCTGGTCCCATTGATGCTGTGTTTTTTGCTTTGGAGAGGGCGGCTCTTACCTGAGCATCTGAGATGTCAGGGGGGCAGCACTCTGCTGGGATAGATATTTGCCCTTTTGGTGGGGAAGGGGGGAGAAGTTTGCGCTGAACCTGTCAGCTAGGATGTTGGCAATGTCTGTGGGTTCGGTGTATTTTTTTGTCATTTTGGAGTAATTCTGAGCATATCTGGGAATTCCCACCCAGGTTTCTAACATAACTAAAGAAAGCCTTGTGATTATCCTTAGTGTCCTGTGCAATTTTTCTCTCGAAGCTGGCCTTAGACGATTTTATGAGTGCCCGTAGTTTTTTGCTAATACTGATCAGAGATGCCTTCCCTTTTTGGCATTTTGCTCTATAATGTAGTAGCTTCCTCCTTCTATTGTATAGTTTGTTTATGGCTGGGGTCCACCAGACAAGATGCCTGCCTTTGGAGGATTGGGTCTTGGTTTTGTTTGGGATTGCATGATCCATGCATTCCTGAAGGTGTTCATAGAATGCGTTTATAAAGGATTCTGCGGTCTGGGCCATATTTTCCACAGGCCCGGGGGCTTTGAAGGATTCCACCTCGGTTTTGAGGAGTGTGAAATTTGCTTTAGAGAAGGTTTTCACTGTGGTTTTCTGGGCAGGGGCTGCGGTCGGGATGTGAATATCTAGTGAGATTAGTTTATGGTCTGATCTTACCAGTGAGGGATACACTTCTGGTCTGGAGCATAGAGTCCCCATGTTGGTGATGATCAGGTCCAGTATGTTTTCCCCTCTTGTGGGAGCAGTAACAAGCTGTTCCATAGCATTTGAGTTTATAAATTCTAGGAACCTTTGGGCTAGGGTGTTGGAGCTAGAGTAATGCTCCCAGTCTATGTTTGGGTAGTTGAAGTTGCCCAATATAATGGTGTTTGGAGAGACCTTCATATTTTCCAGTGTTCCCAGGAAGGCCAAGTGGGGTTCCCGGGTTTGGGAGGGTGGTCTGTAGCAGGCTATAAACTGGAAGGCAGTTTTACCCACTGTTAGTTGCACATGGATAGTCTCTGATGCTTCGTTCTGTGCCACCATCCTGGAGGTGTGGGTATCTTTGACGAATATTGATACTCCCCCTCCTTTTGTGGTTCGGTCCAGGTTTTGGGGCCGAAAAACATGGTATGAGGTATAACCTGGTAGTGCTGGGGTGCTCTCGGGAGCCTTGAACCAGGTTTCTGTTACTGCACAGATATCGATGTTCTCCATGCTAAGGAGAGTTTCGAGTGCGTGCCTCTTGAGGTTTAGACTTCTGGCATTGAGTAGCATTACTCTTAGTTTCTTATCCCTTGTGATACCTATGGAGATGGGTTTGTCTTTTGAGCCTTGCCTAAAAAAGGCACTATAGGGGTGGCAAGAGCCTTTGCCAATATCCGAAAGCCCAGGGGTGACAGGTGCAAGCTGTCCCTAGTGAAGCATCGTGGCTTGTCAAGCATGTCATCCCAGGCTGACAGGAATGGGATCCCCTTTGAATGACACCAATACTTAAGCCAATTGTTGAAATTGATCATCTTGTCTTCATATTGTGGCATCATTCTTGGTGAGGGTAAGATGCTACTCAAGGTCAGGGTCATACCGGCCTGGGCTACATGCTCAGAGAGCTCCTCTATGTCTCTTTTCATGTAGTCCAGGGAGGTACATCTCAGGTCATTCACACCAGCATGGACAATGACTGAGTCATATTTGTACTTGCCTTGGAGTGACCTGAGTGCTTGTGTTATGTGGCGGATCCTACCGCCCAACAGGCAGCTCACCGTGACCTTCTCCTTGTTCAGCCTGGTGAGCAGGACGTCAGTGTGCCTGACGATAGAGTCACCTATTACAAGTGTATCAGGTGTGTTGTTTAGCCTTAAGGGCTGTGACTGTTCGGCAGACTGGCTTTGTGAGCTACGTGTTGCATGTGTTTGGTTTTGGGGTAGCAGTTGCTTGGGTGTCTGCTTTGGAGGTCTCTGTTGCTTAGGCAGATTTTTATTTAGAGCTTCCGAATATGTTTTTGTGTGTTGATGTGTTTGGTTTGCTGTCGTGGTAGGTCTATGTGAGACTGGAATTGTAGTGAGTGTGGTTTCCTTCTCCTCCTGACTGGTTATGCCAGTACTGAGTTGAGAGAGCTTAGCCTCCAGTTTGGCTATATGGTTGCATCTCTCACATGTGTTGGAATTTGTTGGGAGGAGGAGAGGGTTGTCTGTGTACATGAGGCAGTTGTAACATTGCCTCAAGATTCCCAGATTCACCAGCTGGATCGGAGAGGAGATTGACAAATGACTTTTGGACATGCTAGAATAGGATTGGGAATTCCTTTATAATTGAAAAAAGGGCCAATGGGGAACAAGGTACTCAAGGGGAGTTTGTGAGGGTGTAGTGCTTTTAATTTTTTAGTGCTGACTTATATAATTGCTTTAGTGAGCAAGTGCCAGGCTTTAGAGTTGGAATAGGGTGTTTATTATGAGAACTAGATCAGTTCTAAGGGAAAAAGTGAAGAGCAGACTTTGTGGAGCCGAGAATGGTTTAAACCCAATTAAGCGGTGTTGCCCGATGCTGAGCTATGCGCAAAATCGCGCAAAGCCATGCTAAAGCGGGTTTTATACAGGGGGGACTTGAAAGAGCTAGAAATTGGCCCAAAACGGCCAATAGACTACCAGATTCTTGTGCTGGTAACACTCCTCCAGGGATAGATAGGCTGCTCTAAGCTCCCCACTGCCACTGGTGAACAAAAAAGCCTCCCTTTATCCAAGAAAGCAAATGAGCAACACAGGAACTTTCCAAAAGTCCAGAATACAACAAAGCTTGTATTTGGACTACTCTAGGTCAGGAAAGATGGGAAACAAGGATCATTTTTTTTTCTTTTTTTGCAACAAACAGCAGGAAAATGCAATAAATATGTAACACAGGCTAGCGCACTTGAGTGTGTAGCCTCAACAGGTAAATGCAACAAACAGGACAAACTTTAAAAGTGCAGGTGCAAAAACAACTTTAAACAGTTTAAAACAGTTCAAGAATGCAGAAATACTTGCAGTTTAGCTAGATCGGACAGTCGCCCAGGTAGTAGCAGGAAAACACTTTTATCAGGCTAGAAGTCACTCTTTTAGCCTCTCTGCTGCTAGCACCACTCTGCAGGACCATGAGGAGCTTGGCTGAGTAGTAACAAGCGCAAAAACACGCCAAAGAGGGTTTTATACAGCGGGACTTGAAAGAGCTAGAAATTGGCCCAAAACGGCCAATAGACTACCAGATTCTTGTGCTGGGAACACTCCTCCAGGGATAGATAGGCTGCTCTAAGCTCCCCACTGCCACTGGTGAACAAAGAAGCCTCCCTTTATCCAAGAAAGTAAATGGGCAACAAAGGAAATTTCCAAAAGTCCAGAATACAGCAAAGCCTGTATTTGGTCTACTCTAGGTCAGGAAAGACTGGAATCAAGGATATTTTTTTTTTCTTTTTTGCAACAAACAGCAGGAAAATGCAATAAATATGTAACACAGGCTAGCGCACTTGAGTGTGTAGCCTCAACAGGTAAATGCAACAAACAGGACAAACTTTAAATTACAAGCGCAAAAGCACGCTAAAGCTGTCTTTAAAGCAGGGGGGTAGAAAGAGATAGGAAATGGTCCAAAATGGCCAATAAGCTACAAGTTACTGGGCTGGAACCACTCCTCAAGGGACAGATAGGCTGCTCAGAGCTCCCCACTCTCACTGGTGAACAAAGAAGCTTCCTCCTATCCAAATAAGGATATGGGCAACACAGGAACTATGACACAGCCCAGAGATCAGCAATACCTGAAGACTGGACTATTCTAGTTCAGTAAAGGCAGGAAACAAGGATATATATATTTTTTTAAGTAGCAGAAATTAGGTACAGAAACACAGTAAATGCTTTAATTTGGCTAGCGCACTTGAGTGTGTAGCCTACCAGTTGCCTGTATCACTATGCAGGACACCACGAGGAGTTGTGCGGAGTTGTTTAGGGCGGTGCAGTGGTGCAGCGGTTAATGCTGTCGCCTCACAGCAAGAGGTTCTCTGGTTCGATTCTCGGCCAGGGTGCCTTCTGTGTGGAGTTTGCATGTTCTCCCTGCGTTCGCGTGGGTTTCCTCCGGGTACTCCGGTTTCCTCCCACATTCTAAAGACATGCGTCTGGAGCATTTCTCCCCGGGCCTCCGCTGAAAACAGGATCTGTGGAACCTAGTCGGACTTTCCCGGTCAACAAATGTTAAATAAATAAAATAAATAAAAATAAATAAATAAGTATACAATAATAAACTTTTTAAATCACAGATTCGCTAAGAAAAAAAAACTGGCGTTTTAGGCAGAATTAGTTAAGACAGCAAGAAAAGCAGAAAACTGATACTTAATCACTCCAAAGTCACTCATTTGTCTCTCTGCTGCTGTAGACTTTGCAGAACACCTGGAATGCACTTGCTGAGCGGAATACAAGCGTAAAAACTGTGCAAATTAGGTTTTTATAGCAGGGAAGTGAAAGAGATAGAAATTATCCCAAAATGGCCAATAAACTACTAACTTCTGGGCTGAAACCACTCCTCCAGGGACAGATAGGCTGCACAAAGCTCCCCTCTCTCACAGGTGAACAGAGAAACTTCCTTCCATCCAAGTAAGGTAATGGCAACACAGAAACTTGTAACACAGCCCTGGATTCAGCAATAACCTGAAAACTGGACTATACTAGCTCAGAAAGGTGGGAAACAAGTATATCATTTTTTTTCAGAAAATAGAGCACATACAATCAAAATTAGCCCAAAAAGGCCAATAAACTACCAACTTCTGGGCTGAAACCACTCCTCCAGGGACAGATAGCCTGCTCAAAGCTCCCCTCTCTCACAGGTGAACAGAGAAACTTCCTTCTATCCAAGTAAGGTATGGCAACACAGAAACGTGTAACACAACCCTGGATTCAGCAATAACATAAAAACTGGACTATACTAGTTCAGAAAGGCGAGAAAGAAGTATATATATTCCAGAAAATAGAGCAGATACAATCAAAACAACACTTTACCCAATTGACCAATTAAAAAGCTTAAAACTGAGCTCTGTTCCAGCAGTCTTCAATCAGACAATTTCTAACTGCACAGTCCTGCCACTAGGGTACAGAGAAACCTTCTCCAAAAAAGATGGCCTGGGTCAGTGCACAATTCATACAAACAAAGCTAGATCCAGCCGGCCTGAATCTAGTCTATGCTACAGCAAACAAAGCGTACCGATTTCAGAAAGAAAGTGTTCAAGTAAGCATGCACAATAAGCCTTTAACCAGAAATTCCCAGCTCAGAAGGGCAGAATCTAGCCTCTCCTCCCACAAGAGTGCAGACCACAAACCTTCTTAATGTAAAATAACTGGCCTGAAGCCCAAGTCCTTAACCTAGAACTAATACACTTTTAGAATAACAGACACTGAGCCTTCAATCAGCAGTTCCCAACTTAGAAGGATGTATGCTACCTGTCCTGCCACAACAGTGCAGACCGCAAACCTTCCTAATGTAAAACAACTGGTTTGAAGCCCAAGTGCTTAAACCAAGGGCCTTAGAATAACAGTTACATTTTAATCAGGCTACTAACAAGCAGTTATAAAGGCAGCAGAATACATTTAATTGAGTACTTTTAAAAGAGGCAAAAGCAAAATAAAGTAGGAAGAAACACAAATACTGTAAGGCAGTTAAAGTGCAAAATTTTTTTTTTTTTTTTTTTTTTGAGATGGGGGAAACAGAGCAGATTAAGATACTATAGAGGAATGCCCTTCCCAAGTGCTCTCTCTGTACACTGCAGAGGAGATGGGACTGGTAAGAGTATCCAAAATCAAAATATGATCTCACTGTACTCAGTTGAGAGAGCAAATGAGATGGGTCCAGGAGGAGTGTGCAAAAAGAGATTTACAGCAGGGGCGGGCAATTCCAAAGCCACCAAGATTAACACCACAACAAAAAACAAGTAGGGTGGGTGGGGAACTACTGCAGAGATTCAGAGACACACACAATATTTACTGAATCCAAGACACACAATATTTACTCACTCAAATCTTAAATAAGTGCAGAAAATATACTTAAATCAGCTTATGTCCAGTTGTTATATGCAGACAAGTCTCAGTAGCCAGCAACTCCATTTAAAATGATTACTAGAAATGTAACCAACACAGATTTTAATGTTAGCAGAAACCCCCAAGCTAATTAACACTAACAAAGGAATTTCAAAGCAGTCTAACAACTTTCAGTGAGCTCAGATGGCTAACTGCAGAGATTCAGAGACACACACAATATTTACTGAATCCAAGACGCACAATATTTACTCACTCAAATCTTAAATAAGTGCAGAAAATATACTTAAATCAGCTTATGTCCAGTTGATATATGCAGACAAGTCTTATAATTCTTAAAGGACCAGCCCCTCCTAACTATAATGCAAGGTGCGGTCCCCATCTTTTGTGTGTTGATGCCTCCAACCACAAATATTTTCCAGTTTTTACGTAAAATTTCACAAATAAGATTGGAGTCACTGTTGTAAGAAAGGGTCTATATTATATCATCAAATGCTTAAAAAAGTGACGCCATGTAAGAGAAAGCTTACAATCTCGAAAACTCAGAACAGCGATTTTTTTTCCAAGGGAAAAAAATCACTGTTGCAAAAAAAAAAAAATTTTTTTGAAAGAATACATAAAGTGGGGGGCTTTGACCCTCACACCGCTACTACTTAAATATACCAACTCCAAGATCGCACTACAGTGCCGAAAATGGCAAAGTAACAGAAGCGGCCAAGCAAATTATTTCCCTGGGAAAGAATTCACTTAAAAGCCGCTTCGCTATTTTGCCTTTTCATTGTTTTAAGTTCAACCAAGACGCATTCAATAGAATGCGTCTTCGGTCATCTAATAGGAACCCGTAAGAAATTACACGTCCTAGCTTGTCATGTTCACTCTGTTTTAAGTTAACAGACATGTTACTTGGAATACCTCCATTAAAACTCTATCTTAATAAGGGTGTATAAACCCACTTGGTCCTTTTGTCAATAACCTTGACAAACATCTTATGAAGAAAAACCTCAGGATAACTCCTTATGGTTAACACTGATTTTTAAAACATTACACTCAGCTTTAAAAGTATCAGTAGCTGAAATCATACAGGCCAACCTGACTAGTTGTCCTTTAACCAATGCCTTCTTTTGGTGTATGGGATGACAGCTGATGAAGTGTAAAAGGGAATTCAAATGCATTGCTTTCCTGTAAATGGTTGATGTAAACTGCCCATTGTCTATCTCTTTCCTAAGTTCAACATCTAAATAATGAAGACAACCACTATATTTAACCAAAGTAAAGTTTAAAAAAAATCAGTGGTACTGTCAAGATAGTAAAAAAATTCCAAAATTCTACTTTCAGTGTCCTTCCAAAAAATAATAATGTCATCTGGGTATCGACCATATAAGATCCAACCATTCTCATAACCTGAATGAAACTCAAAATTGTGCTTCCAATATCCTATCACAATGTTGGCAAAAACTGGGGCACAAACTACCCCCATCTCCACACCTGTACTTTGTTTATAAATGCAGCCCTCAAAAAAATGTAGTTGCCTAAAATGAGTTCCATAGGGGTACCTATAACTTGGGTTAAATAATAGGTTCATAGGTTCATAGGTTTATACTAGTCTATCTGCCCTAAGGCATTTATAAGCCTAGCCCAAATTTTTGTGGCTTACCCCACCCCTTATATGAAAAAATACTGTGCCCATTAGTTTGTTGTGCCTCTGTCCAGCAGTGACACAGAGATGATTCCCGGGGTAAACCTACGATCTCCCATCCACAGGTCTAGATTTCTCTTGAACAGAGTCAGTGAGGTGCTCTGCCTCACATGGACCGGGATTTTATTCCACAGCATAGGGAGTCTCTGAGTGATAAATCTATCCCTCCAGCACGTCATATTTATATCCGTGCTAAGGTTTAAGTCGCTTGCTCTAGTGGTTTTGGTGGATTTGGATTTTTGAGGTGGAGCATGTCCATTAATTCGGGTTGGACATGGCCTTGTATGTCAGGCACATGTCACCTCTGAGCAGACGGTATGCGACTGAATAGAGCTGGAGTTTCTTCAATCTGGCAGCATATGACAGATTTTGGAGTCCCTTTATCCTTTTGGTGAGGAACTTTTGGGGTCTCTCCAATTGCTGCAGATGTCGGGTGAGATACATCCCGAATGGGGCATTGTACTCGATCATTGGTCTGATAAGTGAAGAGTAGAGGGGAACAATGACCTCACTAGATCTGGATGTGAATCCCTTCATGATCAGGTGGGCAATGTAAAAGGTCTTTCTAACCACTTTAGCAATGTGAGTGTCAAAAGAAAGGCCACTGTCAACCTGGGTCCCCAGGTCCCTGATAACCTCTTCTGTGCTTAGTGGATTGCCACCTATGTGGTAGCTTGGGGTTACCTTGTTTTTCCCGAAGGGTATGACTATACATTTTTTGGCATTTAACTTCAGGCCATGGCTCTGGCACCAGCTATCTGTTTCCGTGAGTCCCTTCTGAAGGATATCCGTGTCCGATGCACTTTCCACTATGGCGCCCAGTTTGCAGTCGTCTGCAAACTTTGTCAGCCAAAGTCCTCCCATGTTGGCCTGTACTTCTGAGAAGTAGATGCCAAACAATAGGGGGCCAAGGACCGAGCCCTGTGGGACACCATTTGTGACCGGCTTGGAGTCTGACACAGCGCCAGCAACTCTAACCCTGTGGGTTCTGTCCTTAAGCCAGTTTGCAACCCATCTTGTGACATATGGGTTTACATTTAAGCTGGTAAGTTTTTCTACAATACCCGAGTGGGGTATTGTGTCGAAAGCCTTTGCAAGGTCAAGGTAGGCTGTATGGACGGCCTTTCCCTCATCAATGGCCTTGGTGACTGTTTCAAAGAAGTCGACCAAGTTCAAAAGGCATGATCTTCCCTTGACAAAGCCAAACTGGGTCGGGTCCAATGTCTGCAAGTCCCCTATATCTTTGTTTATGAGCTCCATTATGATCCTCTCCATAGCTTTGCAGACTAGACTTGTTAAGCTTATGGGGCGGTAATTACCAGGGTCCGTAGAGGCGCCGCCTTTGTGGAGTGGGACCACAGTTGCCGTACGCCACTCCTTGGGCACGTATCCTGTGGTAAGGCTGAGATTAAACAGCTGCCTTATGTGCGGGTTTAATTCCTCATTTAGCTCATGTAGCACACAGCCGGGACACCATCCGGTCCCATTGATGCTGTGTTTTTAGCTTTAGAGAGCAGCTTTCACCTGCGCATTTGAGATGTTCGGGAGGCTACACTCGGCTGGGATAGTTATCTCTCCTTTAGGGGAGGGGTGAAGTTTGCACTGAACCTGTCTGCCAGTATGTTGGCAATGTCTGTGGGTTCAGTGATTTTTGTACCATTTTGGACTAATTCTGAGCATATCTGGGAGTTTCCACCCAGGTTCCTAACATAGCTGAAAAAGGCCTTATGATTGTCCTTTGAATCCATGGCAATTTTCTCTCAAAATTGGCCTTAGTTGATTTTATGAGTGCTCGTATTTTTTACTAATAATGATCAGGGGTGACTTCCCTTTTATGGATTTTGTTCTATCATGTAATAGCTTTCTCCTCTTATTGTAAAGTTTGTTAATGGCTGGGGTCCACCAGATTGGACGTTTGCCCTTTGTGGAAAGAGTCTTGGTTTTATTTGGGATTGCCTGATCCATGCAGTCCTGGAGGTGTTCATAGAAGGCATTTGTAAGGGCTTCCGCAGCTTGGGTTGTGGTTTCCTCTGGCTCAGGGGCCTTGAAGGATACCACACCAGTCTTGAGTAGTGTGAAGTTTGCTTTAGAGAAGTTCTTCACTATGGTCTTTTTTGTTTGGGGTGGGCGGGATGTGGATTTCCAGTGAGATTAATTTATGATCAGATCTCACCAATGAGGGATATACTTCTGGTGTGGAGCATTTTGTCCCCATGTTTGTGACAATGAGATCTAGTATATTTTCTCCTCTCGTGGGAACAGTGACTAGCTGTTCCATGGCATTTGAATTTATGAACTCCAGGAACCGTTGGGCTAGAAAGTTAGGGCTTGAGTAATGTTCCCAGTCTATATTCGGGTAGTTGAAGTCACCCAATATGATGGTGTTTGGAGATACATTTATACCCTCCAGTGTCTTCAGGAAGGCTGTGTGGGGTTCCTGAGTTTGAGAGGGTGGCCTGTAGCATGCTACAATTTGTAGAGCAGTTTTGCCTATGGTTAGTTGCACCTGGATGGTTTCCGAAGCTTCGTGCGTTGCCACCAACCTGGAGGTGTGGGTATCCTTTATGAATATGGATACACCCCCTCCTTTTGTGGTGTGGTCCGGGTTTTGGGGCCGGAACGCATGATATGAGGTAAAACCTAATAGTGCCGGGGTGCTCTCAGGAGCCTTGAACCAGGTTTCAGTTACAGCACAGACATCGATGTTCTCCATACTGAGAAGGGCCTCGAGTGCGTGCATTTTGAGATTTAGACAAACTCCATGCCAAGAGTGTGGAGTATAGAAGAAAGTAAATCTTTAACATTTATTGTTCCAAAAATAATGTCATTGTCAAACAGATGGTTTCCCCCATACAACTCAAAAAGTCCCAAGAATCCCTCGTTTCTTGAGAGACTGTGAAACTACGCAAGTGACAACAGGGTCAGTTACTTTCTTCCAGTTAGCCCCCACCAAGCAGTTATATCCACTTCTATGTACAATTCAGACGTCAGATTACAAGAGAGGATGACAGTGTAATGTACTTCACCTTTATACCAAACAAACAGTTGTCACACATTAAAATATTGCATATTGCTCACCATAATCACATTAGTCCTGCAATGCCAAAATAACAAGCAAAGAGCAGCATTCATTTTCTTCCACAAAGACAACCTCAGCCATTATACCTACTCTGTGTATATCAGATGTCCAGTTAAGCAGTCCATGTTATCTCTCACAAACACACACTAGTCCTTCAATGCCAGATAGTGACTGTTTAAACTGAATAAAGACAGAGGTTGATTACTTTCATCCAGCCAAACCCACCCCCACCCAGTACTTATAATAATGAAGTCCAATGGCTATGTAATATTTCACTTCTGCAGCCTACACAATTTGCTACACATTAACGTATTCCAATCCATGTTGCTACACACAAATCATAAATACAGAAAAATATTGCTCAAAATATCTGGTTGATCACTGCCAGCATTATTGTAAAAATAGCAATACCACATCTCACAGTTCATTCCTTTCATCCTGAATGCCCACACAAATCACAAAGCCAGAAATATTGCACAAAAATTTCTGGTTGATCACTGCCAACATTAGTATAAAAAAAGAGGAATAACATGTCTTACCACTCCATTCCCCCATTCCAACTGCCCAAACAAATCATAAAGCTAGAAATATTGCCTTAAATATTTGTATGAACATTGACAGCAGTATTGTAAAAAAGTAATTACATTTCCAACCATGCCATTCCATTCATCCCAGCACAAATAAAAAAGTCAAAAACATTGTCCAAAATTTCTGGTCAATCACCATCAGCATTCTAAAAACATTAATAACACTTATCTCACTGTGCTAAGGCCAGAAAAACTGTCAAAAATATCTGGTTGCTCACTATAAGCAAAATTATTGTAAGAAGGTTTTATTTATCTTACAGCACTGCTCATCATTCCTCTCATTTCTCATCAAATAAAATGTCCCTGATTTTAACCTTGGTCCATTGTCGTTTCAGACTTCATTCCTATATTTGAATGCTGTAAGGTCGGTATTCCCTTGACCTTGCAATGTTTCAGCTAATGTAATGACATGTCTACTGAAGCACAGCCCCCATGGAGAACCCAATGTACTGTGGGCTCATTTTCTTTATATTAGGGACTCTTTAAATATATATATATATATATATATATATATATATATATATATATATATATATATATATATATATATTACAGCAATGAAACATTGCTCTAAAACATAAATAAATAAAAAGGGGAAAGAGTGCTCTTAAAAGAGTGGTGTATTAGGTAATCACCTAGTTTGTCTATGTGTAAGGCCAGCCCTGGTTACAAATACATCAGTAGTATGTAAGCACAATGACATTTTGTGCAGAAAAATAAATATTATTCACGACAGGGCATGCTTTCACAGATGCATTCAAGCCAAAGAAGAGTGTTGAAGATTTTGTCAGGCACTTGTATGAACTGTCTGAAAATCATGTGTTTAGCTAAACCAAGGATGAACAAATTAGAAATATAATTGTGATAGAGTTAGCTGATGCTACAGTGTCTCAAGAGCTACAACTAGAAGAAGTGAATTTAACATTGGAAAAAAAAGGAATTCAGCTTGCTAGTGGTTGAAATAGCAAAGAGACAAAATATTAATATGAGCACGGCAAATGGTGCATATAAGGTAGAGAGGAGATGGGATAATGTTTAAGGTCTTTACCTCAGACATAAAAAAGGCATGGGGTTTGATTCTGACCTGTAGTTGTTGGCTAGGCTTGTAATAGTCTGCAGACAAATAGCATAGTTTTGGGGGGTGGGGCTGGCATAATGGTTAAGGTGTTTAACTCACAGACATTAAATACAGGGTTTGATTCTCTCCTTTAAGGGTAATTGGCATAGCTTAAAATGTCCTGCAAGGGCAGCTAACCTAGTACATGCCTATGAGCCTATATATAAAATGTAAAGAAAATGGCAAATTCATGACCAAGCATGATACAGGCCAAGGTACACATGTGAGTGAAAAACAGAGTAATTGCAAGCTTGGTAAAATCATGAGCTGTAACCATTTCCATGCCGAGTCAGAGCAGTGTGCTGCATATGACAGACTTTGCAAGCAATGCAACAAGAAAGGACATGTTGTATGTGAAACAAAATTAATACAATAAGTATCTACTGTGAATAAAAGTGAGAAACATGTCCAGAAATCATTTCCCTATGTTCAGTGACTGCTATGCCAAACACTGAATCACACTGGTAAGTCAAATTCCCAATCATGTAACCCCAGTAAACTTTAAAATTAATAAAGGGGACAATGTTACTGTGATATCATGTGCTACTTATAAAAGCATCTTAAAGTGCTTGCAAGTGAATGAAGCAGAAATGGAAATATGATGCACTGCGGACAAACTTAAGTGCATTGGTAAATTCCTAGCAATGTCTGAGTGGAAAGGGCAGAGGTATGAGTTCTGGGCTTTTATGCTGGAAGGTCTGTAACTACATAATCTGCTTACCAGAACTGTGCTATGCAAGTCGGGTCTGATTGCCAGAATAAATTACATTGATGTGGATATGTTTGTTGAAATTGGTCTGCTTAACTCTGAAGTAACAATGATTCATACACCTTGACCACACACAGCAGAGTGCATTCCAAATATTGTCCAATGTGCAGGTAGAACCTAAACAAATGCAAGCTCTTTGTGTGATAGAAAGTGTAATGAAACCAGCTGAGTGGTGTCCTCCCATGGTGTTATTTAAAAAAATTATAGTGTTAAAGTATGTGTTACCTTGAAAAGTTAAAAAACACAAGTACACAAGTAGGGGAGAGAGGTTTATTCAGCAAACCCTAGAGGATATTACCTCTAAACTGCTTGAAGCCAGAGCATTCTCCACATTAGATGCATTAGGTTTTGCAGATACCCATAGAGAAAGATTGGCAAATGTTAAGGACCTTCAACAGTACAATGTAAAGGTTTTGTTTTAAAAGACTACCATTTGGCATAACTTCAGCACCAGAAATATTTCACCAAAAGAAGACCAGTATATTGAAAGGGCATGAAGACAATGTTATTATGGAAGACGTACTTGTGTTTGGTCCTGATAAAGTAACACATGACATGAGATTGGAAGCATTGCTCCAAACCAGTAAAAACTTAAGTCTGAAAAAGTATAGTGACAAATGCCATTTTGGAAAATCTGAGAGCCAATATTTCAGTCACAGCATAAATGCTAGTATAATCAGACCAGCTGCAAGCAAGTTCAAAACCATACTTTGTGTACTTGAACTACTTCAGGCCCTAGACATGATCAATTTCTTGATCAAGTCTGCACCACAGCTCTCTACAATGCTGCACCTACTGACAGATTTACTGAAGAAACTGATACACTTGTCATGAGGGAATGCTCAAGCCCAAGTTCTCAACAAAGTTAAACAAATTTTAATGTTGTCTACAGTACTCATCTACTATGATTTTACAAAGCTTACAGTTGTGAGTGCCGCTTCACTCCAGATGGAAGGACAAGTTTTGAGACCTACTGCACATTGCTACAGAATGCTAACTGATGTTGAACAGAGATATTCAGAAATAGAAAAAGACTACCTTGCATATGTGTGTGTGTGAATGTGAAAAGTTCTTAAGATACTTATTGGGGATAGAGAGTTTCCAACACCAGACTGACCACAAACCACTGGTTTCACTGATTTATTCTTAAAATTTGGATAAAGCAGTACCAAGATGTCAAAGGTTGCTTATGAGACTGAGACATGTCAATACCAGATCATTCAACGTGTCTGGAAAGGAATTAATCATGGGTGACATGATGTCCAAAAACCTAATATCTACCCTGACACAATCAGAAACCAAAGAAGACATTGCTAACTCTGTGCAGGGCAGTAAACTACCGAAATGCTAGAAAAGCTAAAACAAGCTACCAAACATAATAATGAGTTTCAAACAGTAATGAAATAGTTAAGGGATGGATGGCCTAACCACTGGATACACATAAAGCTTCTGATGTATAAATGGTACATCAGAGCACAGCTGTCCAAACATGATGACTTGCCACTGTACCATGGTAGAATAGCTATACCCTATTCAGAACATGCTGAAGTGTTAAAACAAATATGCAAAGGTGCCATGGGCCCACTAAACTGTTGTGAAAGAACTAAAATGCCTGCATGACAGCTCAACATTAACATGGACATTGCAAAGTTTGAGTCAAAAGTCAAAATGCCAGTTCTTTTTTATATATAAACCATGCCCGAGAAGAAAACATTATTACTGACTCCTTTACCACAGGGTCCTCAGCAGAAAATTGCTGCTGACTTCAACAAATATGATGGAAAGGGGTACCTTCTAGTACAGGGCTATAATTTTTGATATACAGAGATATTGCATGTGCCAACCATGACTAGCAAACAAATCATTACCAGATTTAAGACTATGCTTACCAGATATGGCATCCCTATCAAGGTGATTACAGACAATAGCATTCATTTCATAGTGACAGAGTCCTAAAAATTTGCTGAAGACTATGGCTACAGGCATGCTCTGTCATTTTCTCACTATTCACAGCCCAGTGGAACTGCTGAGAGAGTAGTAAAAACTGCTGAAAATATTCTTTACCTACATGATGCTGTCAGAAGAAAAATTCAAACGAGTCACATCTGCCTCAGGTGATGAAAAACTTCTTTATTAGCAGCTAACCAGATTACACAACATGTTGGCCAAGGTGATCTCCTCTGGTCAACTTGTTTACTGACATCAACTTTTATACTGCAAGCAAAACAACTTTTTGTTACATTTCTGACCATTGACAGTTGGCTATGAAGAACACCTGTGATAAACATGTTTATCACAAATCACCTCAAACCAACAGTTAGTACAGAATGTTCAAGAAGTACAGAATGTTCAGTTCAACAATGGTAGCTCAAATTTTCCAGGACACATAGCCTGCTTCAGTAAATTAACTCTTACTCGGCCGTGCGTCCTTATCCCAGGCTTCACCAAGCTATAACCAAATCTCTTTATTCTGAAACACAGAAAACAGCTATTATTCAGGTTCATAAGCAATGCTGCACTTTGTTCACAGATGAGGCCCATCTTTGATAGGCATATCCCAACAAATAACATGTTCACTTTGCAAGAAGAGGAAAAAGACAAATAACAGTATGTTTTAAAACTTTTTCTCTTAACAGATGCTCATAGAGCTTTCATGCCTTAATGTGCTGCACCACAGACTGCTGCAGGAGTAAGCACAGCTAATGCTTGGAAGCAAATTAGGACTAATACATATAGGCTAGAATCCAAACTTGAACCAAAAACTATTCCATTTGAAGCATAAAGGTATAAAGCCATGACTATGTCACAGGCGACATGAGTTTGACTACTTGCTTAAGTGCCTATAAGAGCCAGCTGAGGAGGACAGTAGATAGCAGATGCTGTCAGCTTGCCCATCCTTTGCTGCTTAAGTGTCGATCATTGAACATTCGACAAACTAAGCTGTCGAAGAAATAATATAGACCCTTTTTTTGGCAGCCACCAGAATTAAACTTAAACAAGGCCTTACTATATCTAGGCAGTTATCCTGTATCCCAGCTCAAAAAAATAATTTCCTGAATTACAATCATTTGCTCACTCAGTATTCATGACAGAGTAGTCTGCAGGGAACATTTAAAGTCTACCAACTCATCACACTCCCAAAACATATGCTCCCAGTTACCATTTTTTTCTCCATCACACCTCCAACTTTTGCCATCCAACTGAGGAAAAATACTCTGGAGTCTGCTTGGGGTATAAACGTATTTCTGCAAACACTTCCAAGCAAAAATCCTAAATCTTCTTGATTTTGTTGAATATTTGGGAACCATACATATGCCCTCCCATTATGTCTTTGTTAATTACATATCTAATCTCTATCCCAATCTTTTCTGACCTATTCTAATCGATTCTTATGGTCATCGTGCAATATTTTATATGCCTTACTAATTACCTTTTTTAACAACAGACTGATATGTACGGCTATGGAGTGCATCATCATGGATCTAATTAACAAGGATATAGGGAATTTCCAAACTCTAAATCCCACGTAATTTGGTTTTGTGAAAGGTAGATCATGCCTGCTCAACCTGGTTGACTTCTTTGAGTCAGTCACCAGAGCTGTGGATGAGGGCAAGGCAGTTCATACAGCCTACCTCAATTTAGCCAAGGCCTTTGATACCATTTCCCACTCAGGAATTATTGATAAACTCACCGAACTAGGCACCAACCCCTATATCACTAGGTAGGTTGAAAATTTGCTCACAAGTAGAACCCACAGTGTAAAAGTAGCGGACCCCAAGTCAGACTGCTGACCAGTCACGAGTGGAGTCCCACAGAGATTGGTCCTGGGTCCTCTCCCATTTGTTATCTACTTCTCAGAAGTCCAGGCCAACACAGAGGGACTCTGGCTGACCAAGTTCACAGATGACTGCAAGCTGGGAGCCATTATTAACTCCCCAATTGATGTAGACATCCTAAAGAAAGGCCTCACTGAGACCAATGACTGGTGTTGAAACCATGGCCTTAAGCTTAATGCCAAAAAATGCATTGCCATCCTTTCTGGAAAAAATTTAGTACCTACTAATTACCACATCGATGGGAGTCCACTGAACTCTAAATGCATTATAAGAGATCTGGGGACACAAGTTGACAGGAACCTCTCCTTCAACCACCACATTGCCACTGTGGTCAGAAAGTCCTTCTGAGTGGCACATCTCATTACCAAGGATTTTGCATCCAGGAAGGAAGAGGTCATCATCTCTCTACTCTTTCCTCATTAGGCCAGTCATCGAGTATAATGCTCCATTTGGCATGTACGTCACTAGACACATGCAACAGCTGGAAAGGCCACAAAAGTACCTCACAAGGAGGATCCTAGGATTTAAACACATGTCCTACATGGACAGACTCAAAAAACTCCAGCTATTCTCTGTCTCATATTGTCTATTAAGAGACGATCTCTGCTTAACTTACAAAGCCATGTCTGACCCAGCTCTGTTAGAAATGCAACATCTAAATAAATTCCAATCCATCTGCACCACACACTCCAGAGACCTCAAACTCATTACCACAATTAACAGAACATGCTGGAGGGACAGGTTCATAACTCAGAGATTGCCCATGCTCTGGAATAGACTTCCCATACATGCCAAGCAGACCACCTCACTTGCCCTCTTCAAGAGAAATCTTGATGGGTGGACAGGAAATAGAAAGTTCACCCCAGGGATCACTCAAGTGGCTCTACTTGATAGAGTCACTGGGAAGTAATGCCCGGCAGCACAATGCCAGGGCACTTCTATGGGCTAGGCTTGTAAAAGCTCCAGGGCCATTAGCCTAGTACACACCTATAAACCTACGAACACTTCTGTTTTAGATTCAATTACAAATTCAATCAGTGGACATCTTTCATTTAGGATTCCCCTATCCCTTTCTCTTTGTCTGTACACTGATATCAATCTCTGATATAGGGAAGGCAATCACTAGCCTGCAGTCCAATGTCTTCTTGGCCCTTTTCCCATTCTATTACATTTCATTCTCTAATTATCTCTACTTGGAAATTCTGTGGCTGATCAGATCACTTAAGTAGGTAGTGCTCCTGGGTTTCTCCAAAAAGTTGGACCAGTGCTTGGTGGGAAATATCCATTTGACAAGTAAATAAAACTAAACATAAATAAAATAAATTTCACACAAGCCAACTTCCATTTAATACCCTAAGATCAGTATTTCAATGCAATACCTTTTCCTTTTTCCCCATCTCTCATTTCACTCCTTGCATCACTCCTTTCTTCCCTCTACTTTTCTTCACTTCTCCTTTCCATGAATGTTGTTGTTTGTCTTTTGGCTTTTCCCGGTAAGGGGTCGCCACAGCAGAACTCTGGTCTGCTAATGATTGGCAGTAGATTTTTACAAAACGCCGAGGTGCCAGCTGGACGCCCAACTTTCAATGAAGGCACACCTATTTACGCACGCATGTCTTTCGACCGCTACCCAACCGCGGGGAGGACATGCAGACTCCACAGAGAAGGCACTCCCAAGCCAAGCCGAGAATCAAACGGGAGAAACTCTTGTTGTGAGGTAACAAAGCTACTGCCGTACCACCGCAGCATGATTCACTGAATTCTTCCCTTCCCTTTCAGTCTTACTTCTTATCAACAGTGCATAATCTTTACAGACCACCAACATTCCCATGCTCCTCTTCTCTAATAAAAATTTCTTCTAGTACTTTCAACAGACACTACATCTAACAATCCCTTCTCCCACAGCCTAATTTACCCATCTTTTCCTCCTACCACATTCTGTGCATACAGTTTCTCCGTCAGCTGTATGCTTGTGTTTACTTTTCTCTCTCATCTGTTCTCATTATCATATGAATTGTAAATATTTCATTTCCGTTGTACATTTGCTGCAGTTTTACTGCATGTTTTTTGTAACTATGCCTTTGGCACTGAATCATATTTGCTTCCTCTGCTTCATTTTCATGACTTGTAAAATGTATTTTAAATTCTTCCTCTGTCATTATTCTGCTTTAGCACCCAGGTCGAGCTTTAAGAAGGGCCACATGGATCTGTGTTCTACCCCAGTCAACACATTTAAATAAATAAATGGCATCATAGTGAAATATAACTGGAAACATATCCTTGCCATTCCTAAAATGACTCAATGTGAAAGTCACATACCATAGAGCTATATCCAGGTGTTTAGGTTAAGGATGGTCCTTAGCTAATCAGAAGTGTTCCAGTTTCTTTAAAAGTTCTACAGAACCTGTTATCCCTGATTAAGGTGGAAGTCCCAAATCTAAAACATGCTCCAAAGATGCACAGAATATCTTAAATTGAAGGGTTGTTAATCCAACTGAGACTGTTCCTGAAGCTGCCCATACTGTTCCAGTGAGAGACTGGACAAAACTCAAAATGCTTTAATCCTTTGTTTAATTCTTTTCCCTCTATAGATTCCTGTCCAGTCAGAATGACTCAATCTGCTTGTGAGGTCTGATTACCAAAATGTTTCTGGGAGTGTACCTGTATCCAGGGGACAGAAAAGAAGTACCTGATTTCCTATTCTTAAACATAAATATAGTTGTACACTATTGTTTAGAATTCCTTAACTATGTCAGATGGTGCTAATGAGAAATAACAGTCTGTCAAAGCAAAGAAAAAAGGTAAAGAAAGTTTAAAATGTGTTTTTAAAACTTCTATTGCATTCAAAGATGTTAAATATGTGCATAAAACATTAAGTCACCATGTTTTTACAGAGTTCTCTATCCTTGGCGGGGTCAGGATAAAAAGTTGTATACAACTTTTTACATTTATATATATTGCTTCTTTTTTCGGCTTTTCCCAGTTAGGGGTCGTAGATATTTAATTTTCCTCTGTCTTTAAGAACTGCTCATCCCATAATGCATTGAGTCTGGCAAGCTAGATTTACAGTTAGAGGTGTGAGATGAAGCTGTTAAGTTAGAGTTATTACCTGCCCCTCTTTACATATGACCGCACCTATTTGGACAGTTGCAGCCTGTTAAAAATTTGAAAAATGGCAAAAGTCCTGAGATTTTATAGCATTAAATAGTTATACGATTCTTGTTACACATGTATAAAACTGTTATTTTGTACGTCAAACACTTTAATGTGATAGGAAAGAACAGAAACAACTCAAATACAAGAGTGAGGTTTTATTTTGGCAAAGTCAAGTCTTTTGTAGTGCTTTTAGGTATGGTCTGTCCTAAAAAAACTTGTTTCCTTATAAAATGTCTCACTTTCAGCACATGAAAAGGTGACAGCTCCATGTTAACCAACATCCTCCTATTATGCTGCAATTTTTTAAGTTATTAAAGTTGCAGTTTTACTTCAAATGCTGGTGTCTAATGCCATTAATCTTTTCATCAAATCATTGGAGGGTAAGTGAGACTGCTCTTCAGACTAGGAGTAAGATAAACTGTAAACTCTTATTTTTTCTGTATGTTTTTATCCCACTCTCCCACAAACAATCAGCTTATACTTGCCAACTGCCATACTGGGTCAAAGGATGGTCATTGGTAGGCCATCATCTCAGTGAGTAGGATATTTGTTCAAGACCCTAAGATGTGAGAGGTACAAGCTTTTCATTAAAAGTGAAGAAAAAAAGCTTTTTATTTAAATTGTGTTAAATATTTTAAGTTGCACTAACAGTGTGACCTGTGTGGTAATACTTTTTTGTACATCTCTGCTTTTGTCCATGGTTTAGCCAAAAAAGTTATTTGTTTACATGTTTTAGTTTGTTGTGAGACATTAGTCTTGTAGCTTAATTTGCAGTTGTGTGAAGATTGTGTATTACTGCAAGATTTTAGCATCGCTTATACATCATGCTGCACTTCTATTGCCATAAGAAGAATTACATATAAAAGGTAGCTTGTTTGTATTTTAAACCCAATCTGGAGTCTCAGTCTTGTAGCGTCTTTCACAGTTGTAGCACAGCCTTGATCTACTGCCTGATTTGAGCTTCGTTTAGTCATTTATTACAGCATTACTGGCAAATTTCTGCATATTCTGGAGGCCTTAGTTTGTGGTAGAATTGCAGTAGTGGCAGAATTGTGAATTCTGCTCCAGGATTTGTGTTTCAGTATTTTTTATAGCTGTATATACACGCTTAAAGTTGAAATTCCAGTAGTCTGGTGCTTTAATCTGTTGTGGGATTGCAGTAGTGGTAGTATTATAAATTCTGCTCCAGATTTTGTGCTTCAGTACTTTTTATAGTTGTATATACCTGCTTAAAGTTGCATTCCAGTGCCTTTCTGTTTACCTTGCTACTATTTTTTTTCCTTTTTCTTCGAGTCTGCCCCCACCAGACATTAAACTAAACGTTTCTGAAATTCTAACCATAGGAATAGAGCTCCAGTTTGAATTTTTTTCTCCAATTTATGGTTTTAAAAGGCTGAGTCTCTGGCTTCCACCCCTGATGGTAATCTGACTTCCAAAGTCCACCCCTCAGCTACTTCATTGCCCTTGTCTGTTGTGTAACCTATTTAAATACTTTCCCAGCCATTGTTTTCCATATATTCATAACAGTAGGAGCCCACCCAGCAAACCAGTATTGCACTTGAATAAATCTTCCTTACTACAGACTGTCTCCTACTCATTTCCCCAAAGCTCTCATCTGCTTGACACCCTTGCCACACACACTGAGGGGTCCTTTGTTAATCCTACTCCATCCTTGGCAGCTAAGAGATTTATTTTATTGTTTTGCACTTTGGTTAACAGTTTAGAGTGTGACTGCTTTATTTTTGTGTTATTTGTTACTTGAAATTGCCTTGTCAAAGTAGTTTAAGTTGTTTTGCTGTAACACTATACTCGCAAGCAGTCCTTCTTGGTGTTATTACAAGACTTTAGCCGTGTCCTGTCAGAGAGCAAAGTTTATCTATAAAACTTCCCTTAGAACTGAAACATGCAAATTAATGTAGCAAAAACAAAGCCACTGTGTGGAGGCAACCTTAGAACAGCTAGTTTGCACATCAAGCAGCACTACTATTAAAGCTTAACATGATCTAACCTAGACTAGTGACAAACCTCAGACACCACTCAAAGAGACCTCTGTATAACCCAGTCCATGACCTACAATACCACCAAATACAAGTCCGGACACCATGGCTATGCAATTTCCAAATGCATCTGTAGCCAGCTTGATAGATATGGGTGCCCTCAGACAATTTAGCAATTGTCTCATGTTTGTGGACAGACGTACTTAAAAAAAACACAAAAAGTATGAGAGATGCACATATACAAAGAAGGTTTTCAAGAACACACACACACTACATCCAGCACACATTACACCAAATTATGCTGAGGCGCTAAAAAACAATCTTCCCACACTTCAAAGACCTCCTAAGCCTATAAACTGCAATGCTTATCCTCAGCAATCTCTAAAGCATTCACATGAACTACAGAGTGAACTGGCACCTCACCTGTGTGCCCTGTTCAATCACAGCCTCACCTCAGGCTTTGTCCCTACAGAATGGTGCACTACTACATTCATCCCTCTCCACAAAGGAGGAGTGATTACAGACCCTGGGAACTATCGCCCCATTAGCCTGACGAGTCTGATATGCAAAGCTATGGAATGCATCATCATGGACCTAATAAACAAGGATATAGGGAATCTCCAAACTCTGGATCCCACACAGTTTGGTTTTGTGAAGGGTAGATCATGCCTGCTCAACTTGGTCGACTTCTTTGAGTCAGTCACCAGAGCTGTGGATGAAGGCAAGGTGGTTCATACAGCCTACCGTGATCTGGCCAAGGCCTTTGATACCATTCCCCATTCAGGAATCATAGAAAAACTCACTAAGCTAGGCATCAACCCCTATATCACTAGATGGGTTGCAAACTGGCTCACTAATTGAACCCACATTGTGAAAGTAGTGGACTCCAAGTCAGACTGCCGACAAGTCATGAGTGGAGTCCCACAGGGTTCGGTCCTGGGTCCTCTCCTGTTTAGTATCTACTTCTCTGAAATCCAGGCCAACACAGAGGGTCTCTGGCTGACAAAGTTAACAGACGATTGCAAGTTGGGAGATATTATTCACTCCCCAAGTGATGCTGACATCCTACAGAAAGGAGGCCTCACTGAGACCAACGACTGGTGTCAGAACCATGGCCTTAAGCTCAATGCCAAAAAATGTGTCGTCATCCCCTTTGGGAAAAACCCAGTTCCCATGAATTACCACATCAATGGTAGTCAACTGAACACAGAAGGTGTTATAAGAGATCTGGGAACACATGTTGATAGCAGCCTCTCTTTTGACCACCACATTGCCACTGTGGTCAGAAAGTCCTTCTATCTGGCACATCTCATTACTAAGGGTTTGGCATCCAGGAAGAAAGAGGTCATTGTCTCCCTCTACTCCTCCCTCATTTAAGCCAGTCATTGAGTACAATGACCCATTTGGCATGTACCTCACTAGACACCCGCAACAACTGGAGAGGCCGCAAAAGTACTTCACAAAGAGGATCCTAGGCCTTAAAGACTTGTCTTATATGGACAGACTCAAAAAACTCCAACTATTCTCTGTCTCATATCGCCTACTCAGAGGCAATCTCTGCTTGACATACAAAGCCATGTCTGATCCAGCTCTGTTAGAAATGCTGCATCTAAAGAAATCCCTGTCCCTCCACACCACATGTTCTAGTGACCTCAACCTCATTACAACAATCAACAGAACATGCTGGAGGAATAAGTTCATAACCCAGAGACTGCCCTTGCCATGGAATAGACTTCCCATACATGTCAAACAGAGCACCTCACTTGCCCTCTTCAAGAGAAACCTTGATGAGTGGATGGGAAATAGAAAATTCACCCTGGGGATCACTCCAGTGGCTCTACTCAACAGAGGCACTGGGAACTAAGGTCGGGTGGCACAATGTCAGGGTAATCCTATGGGATAGGTTTGTAAAGGCTCCAGGGCCATTAGCCTAGTACTCACCTATGTACCTATGAACCAAAAGCAACCGTCACACATACGTCTACACTCAGTGGAGCCCCAACAGCAAAGCCCATAACGCAAGCCAAAACAGTACTTTGGACTCCTGTCACAGGGGGCTCCATTGTACAACACAAAGATACATTCACCAGACTGAGTAAGGAGAAGATAATGTTTAGTTGCTTATGTAGAGCTTGGATCTGCCAAGTTACACATGCACTCAATTCACTACACCACTGGTACCAGTATGATTCTATCATAGTTCACATGGACATTAACAACCTGAAACTTACTACCCAGGACTATATAAAGACAGACATTGTTGAACTCTTTGAATGTGTGTCTCAGGTAGGTATGTGCCTTGCATTGAGCAGTACTCTACCTTCACCAAGAATGATGCCACAGTATGAACATAAAATGACTGACTTCAATAATTGGCTTAGTTTCTGTGTCTTCCCAAGGAAATGCAATATCTGGCAGCATGGGAGAAGATAGTTAACAGACCAAGTTGCTTTAAAAAGGATGGTCTGGATCTGTTTCCCCTAAGCTTCTGAATAATGGCTAAAACTTTATCCACCTCCTTAAACAATGCCAAATTGTCAAACTAACCGACATAGTAAATAAAACCCAAAGAAACCTAAAGGTGTTACTGCTGAATGCTAGCAGCCTAAACAAGAAACTCCACACCCTATAAGCCCTTCTTACTCTGGAGAATATAGACATCTGTGCCATTACAGAGACATGATTTAAGTCTGCAGAAAGCACTCCGGTAGTGCAAGGCTTCAGTTCCTTCCACACATTTAGTCCATCAGCTGCACAGTAGGAACAAAAGCTGGAGGAGTCTCAATCTGTATTAGCAGCAAGCATAACTTTACGTTGGTTAAACAAAACAATGCCCTGGAATTTATCCATGTGCAAATTACTACAGACAGATTTACGTACCATATCCTAGCGAGCTGTAGGTCACTCACTATGTCCCTAGAATCTCATAGTTCATACCCAAAAGTACTGGAGATACTCACCATTAAACCAAATACCCTATTCATGGAAGACACACTACCCCTTTATAGACAGGGAAACATACACTACCTCTTACTTGCAGCACAATTCTTGGACTTTTTAACACAAATACCCTCAGCCAGATAGTGCACACACTTGCCAGAGTTTCAAATATATTGGACCTGGTACTCACCAATATGGGAGAGTGCTACAAATCCCCCTTCCCAAGTGTCATGTTATCACTGGCGAGTTTGGACCACAGACCTGTCTCCTTCAAGATAAAAATCAAATCAGTAACCCCAGGAAACCCTGTAACAGTTAAGAACTATTCCAAAGCAAACTACATCTTATCAAGCAAATTCAAAATCCATTGCCCTCCCAACTCAGAGTTCATAGCAACCTATGAAGAATTGTTCACAGAGACCCTGTATAACCATATAAATGGCTGTATAGAGGCTGCTGTACCTACTAGAAGCAAGTTCAAAACAAACTAAAAACAAACCACACTGGTAGAATTTTAATTTTAAGAGGGTATATAACAAAAGGAAAAAAAAGTCATGCCTAAAATCAGGAAGATAAACTGCTATAATGATAGGAGCTAGTTAACTAAACTAAACAGGAAACTAAAAAGACTAATTCAGTCCAACAAGACCAATTATTAGGTCAAGACAGCCTCTCAGGCTAAATACAACCACAAGGCCTTCTACAGCTATGTCTGAAAGCTCAGAGGCGGCACACATCAATGTGTCAAACAGTTGGTCAATGCTGACACCTAAATGAGAAAAACAACATAGCGAATTTGCTGGCTAACAAATTCAGCTCAAACTTTACCCCCCACACACACACACACACACACAAAATATTGCTAGCATAACCCCCTTTTATTAACAGGGAGTAGGTCTTGGTGGCACTTGCTAAGGCCAAAAACACAGCCTCAGTGTGACTCAACAGTATCCCAGGATGCCTCCTAAATAGCTTTAAACATGACCTGTCAGGATTGATTGAGTCACTTTTCAATTATAGCCTCAAAACAGGCTTTGTTCCATGAGAATATAGGGCTGCAATGGTTATTCCACTTCATAATGGTCAACCATCAATTGAACCCAGAAAGTACAAGTACTACAATTAGTCTGACTAGTCTAATACATAAAGCCAAACTAGAAGTTGTCATGGAAATGATCAACAAAGACACAGGTAACCTTGAGACAATGAACCTAACTCAGTTTGGGTTTGCTAAGAGAAGGTCATGCCTACTAAACCTGGTGAACTTCTTTGAGGGGGACACCAAGGCAATGGATGAGGGAAAAATGGTGCATACCACCTACCTGGACCTGGCTAAGGCATTCAATACATTACCACACTCAGATATAGTTGACAAACTCACTGAAATGGGCATAAACCCCTACATAACTCACTGGATTGCCTGCTGGCTCACAGACAGGACCCAGGAAATTAGGATTGGTGATACCACCTCCGCTAAGAGACCGATCACCAGTGGGGTATCTTAGGGCTGTACGCTGGGACCACTCCTATTTAGCATCTACTTCTCAGAGGCAAAGGCTATGACCAAGTTAGCAGATTATTGCAAACTGGGAAGTATCAGAGATTCCAAACATTGTACAAGAGGGTCTAACATAGATAAATGACTGGTACCAAAGTCACAGACTAAAACTCACTTCCAAGAAATGCATTAAAGTGCATTTTGGAAAAATGCCCACCCAGACCAATTACTCCATCAATAAGACACCCCTAGTTGACCCAGTAGGATGATATATTGACAAGTAATCTGGTCTTTGGCCAGCATGTGGACAAGGTAGTAAGAAAACCATTCTATGTCACCCAACTCATAAGAAAAGGCATGGCATCTACATCCAAGGAAGTCATAGTGTCACTGTATCTGGCCCTTAACAGACCCATCACTGAGTATAATTTCCCCTTTGGCACGTACTGGACCAGACATACACAACAGCTGGAATGCCCACAAAGGTTCCTTACCAGAAGAACACAGTGTACAAACACATTGTCCTGTACAAAACTCCTTAAAGCCCTATCTCTATACTCTGCCTCCTACAGTTACTGAGATGCAGTCTAAGCCTGCATATAAGCCATCCTTGGATGCAGCTCTGATGAACTTTTTGTATACCTGCAAAATGAACAGCATCAGAACCACCACTAGATCCAAGTTTTTAAAATTTTGCTTGTGACATAAATAAGACATGTTGATGAGACAGATATGTGTCTCAGAGGATCCCCATGCTGTGGAACAGGGTCTCCATCCAGGTGAACCAGAGTCCATCCCTATCCCTGTTTAAGCGTAACCTTTAGTAATGGAAGGGAAATTGGAAATTCACCCTGGGCCTGGCCCCTACGGTACTGATAGATAACAGTAATGTCCAAACTAACATACTCCCCACATAACCTCTGGAAACTTCCCTAACATACCTCCTCCTAATAAACACCCATGATACATAGGGACACAACTGGGTTGGATTGCATAGCTTGATTAATAAAGGCTCTGGTGGTCATTAGCTTAGTATATACTTATGAACCTATATTTTATGCTGAATCCCCTCTGTAGTGATGTGTACCCCTTCCAAAGTAGAGTCTGCAATATTGTGCTTAGTGGGTTTGTGTGTTTTTACACACACAAATACAAAATAAATAAATAAATCCACATCTATAGTATAGTGTACTGCTTGGCAGTCCTGAGGTACCCATCCTTCCCTTGACTGATCTGGTCTCTACCAGATGACAGTGGCATAGCAGGCCAAACTGTTTCCCTTCCTCTCTTTGAGACACCAAGACAGGATTGTGGCCACTCATTCATACCCCTCCCTCCACTCCCAACCAGTTCCTGTACTGCCTGTGCTATTGAGCCTCTGTACCATAAAGTCAACTCAAAGACTGGAAACTTTAAACCATCCATTAGATAAGATGGTAAACTGAGGTCCCATCTGCTGATTGTGTTGGTGGTAGCTTTGGTGAATGCAAAAGATCCCATGACACTTATCAAGAAAAGAGATGGGGTATATTCCTCAGCACCCTGGCCAAATTTCACCTAGAAGTATAAATACCATCTCGGGCCTTCCCTGAAAAGATGCTATTAGCCTAGTGGGATTAACCCAGTCAACAAAGGATAGCCAAAAAAATAACAATAATAATAAAAATAAACTTTCTTTCTGGCCCTGTTTGTTGGGAAAATCATGGAATCATTGCTGAAGGAAAGTATTTTAAAATATATGGAAACTAGTGGAGCACAGGATATAAAGGAGCATACATGCACATCACAGATGTCAGAGTTCTTTGACTTGGCAAACAGAAAGAGAAAAAGGTTTAGGATGTGCCCTACATATATCTTAGCATATGTGCCCTGCAAACAGCTTAGCACAGCATCTGCTGCATTGGCACGCTAAGAGCTAGTGAACAAATCAGACTGATCTGAATGGACGTGAAAGACGTGGAATACGTAAAACACTGTCTGGCATTTTAATATAGACAGTTAAAGCTGTGAACTGCAGACAAGTTTCATCCTTTAGTTCTGGGTTTAATTGCTTCATTCTCTACTTGCATATTTTGTGGCTGATCATGTCATAGTGCTCCTGGGTTTCTTCAAAAAGTTGGACTTGTGCTTACCAGGAATTATCCAGTTGACTATTAAATAAAATTAAGCATAGGTAAATAAATAGATATATTAGAAAGAAGATAGGTAAACTAGACAAAAAGACAGGGGATCGGGATAAATGGATTTCACTTAAATTAAACTATGGCTAGTGGCAAACCACAGTGGATAGTACAGGGGTGGTCCTTTTCTGTGTCCCTATTAAGAGAAAAACAGAAGATATTAAAGGAAAAGTTAGCTTTTTTTGTGAACACAAAAATGTGTGTGTGTGTGTGTGTGTGTGTGTGTGTGTGTGTGTGTGTGTGTGTGTGTGTGTGTGTGTGTGTGTGTGTGTGTGTGTGTGTGTGTTTGTGTGTGCATGTGCAGCTGGATAATATGCAAGAAGGCATAGAAAGGATAAGAAGAGACTTCGCTAAACTTGCAAAGTAGTCTAAAACTTGACAGCTTAAATTCAATGGAAAATAATTTAGTATAATGCATATGGGAAACAAATTCTGTAACTGGAGTACAGAACTAAAGGGAAAGTGGTAACAAAAGTGGAAAGGGGGCTAGGGGTTAAAATATCAGATTACTTAAAAAATAGCTAACAGTGTGACAGAGCAATAGGAAAGGCTGAATGAATACTGAGATGCACAGAAAGAGGCAGCTTATGCATCTGGTAGAGAGAAAAACTATTTGAACCATGCAGTCTATCTGTCATCAAAATCAATGGATCTGTGTTATAAAGTTGGTCCATCGATGAGCTGGTAAATACAGTTCATTCAAGTCATGTATCTAACGGGGAGATAGGTCATAAACTGTAGTCAGTAAGTGAGTAAATGATACAAAAACGTATTCCAGCTATGAATGGTAAAAACTTAAGTCCAGCTGGCCCACATAGTTAATGGGCTGGGGGGAGGAGCAGAAACTGGGACAGCAAGCTGTCAATTGTAAACAGATGGCAATGGAGTCTAGTAATGTGTTTGTAAGCGCTCAAGTTCAAATTACAACCCCCACACACACGCATAAACATCTGCTATCAAGGGAAGCAGAAAAGATACCATCAAGATGCCTGCTTAATCTCCCATTCCCCCTTCCATTTCTAATTAGTACTAAAACCTGACATCTGATTGGTGATTAAATTAATTAATATATTTAAAATGCTTCCTTCTAATCATTAGCTTCAGAAACTGAGCAATAATATAAACGTGTCTTTAATGTAATAGTGGGTGCCTGATCCCAAAAGGACTAATTTCAGCTGCAGTCCAGACCGCAGACAAATGCAGAAGAAATCTCTGTTGAGCTAACACCGTGGAAAGGTATGCTGAAGTATCAACACTGAATTACAGTGCACAGTAGAACCACATGTCAAACCTGAAATTTGTAGACAGACTAAAAGTAATAGTATGCTCTGGGAAACACAATTTCATATTTTCTATTCATAAGTTGATAGATACGCAGTAGCCATTTTTAAGCCTAGTCAACTTCCCTTCAAAGGTGAGAATAAAATCCTGTAGCTTGTCTCTGTGAGGTAAACACCTTAACCATGATGTGAGCCTCGAATTCCACCTGCACCTACTAGAATCCTCAGCTCTTCCTCCTATTCACCAAGCTCTGTGTTTCTTCTCTGCAACAGGCTAACGTTTGCTAATATATCATGAGCTTTTCTGGATCCTATACAGAACGAGTTTTCTTCAAACACCTACGCTGCAAGAAATTTCACTCTCTTCAGTGAAGTGATAAAACTAATTTAGCTGACTACATCAAATGCTACTGCTACATCATATAATCTGCTACAAACAGTAGTTACTAAGATGGGTTATTACTTTTTTCTATTTTTTTTTGCTATTGATGCCATGCTCATAACTCATATTGTACATGGAATGCTTTATGATGTCTGCAAAGAGATAGGGATTAAAAGCAACCTTAACATAACAAAGTATTGATATAACAATGGATAAAAGCTTCAATGGAAGTCATTTTCCCAAAGAAATGTCTACAAAACTATACTACTCAATAACAGATATACACAATTAAAAATGCACTCGGTGACATTTTCAGCTGTGTCCAGTCATCCCATTCCCACTAACCATGCATTAGCTTCTTTCTCTTGATCGATGCAAATCTAAAACAAATGTATAGTCAAAATGCCCATAGAAAAGTGGTTTTGACTCCTAAGCAACTCATTTGTTTTCCGTCTTTCACTGCATTTGGATGTTGTTAAAATTAAACTTCAGTGGAAATCATTGGTCACCAATAGGAATAGAGTATTTGCATTAAGGCAGATCAGCTGTAAAATGAATGTCGGAAGAAGGCTTGCAGTTAAATACCCTTTATTTCTTCCTCAGACCATTACCTGGAGACCTTACAGATTTTAGAATTGCAACCAGCACCTCCCTGCAATGCACTACTTCCATTTGTTTCATAAACCCAGTGATGAAACAGACAAGCCCTTTAATAACAGAAACTGAAAAGCATCTACAGTATACACTTTAGCAGGTTTCCCTCAGACATTTTGGTAAAAATAAACTTTCAGAGCAGCAGTTAAAGTGGAATAAGACAGTGTGCTAAGGGCTCACTTTTCCTTGGCCTCCCTCTGCTGCACCCAGAAGCTCCATGCACTATAAAAATAATGATTAGATCACTGACAATAAATAACTCCAGTTTGTATTAGGTTTCAAGAAATTCACCTATAAAACTTGAGTGCTGAGGTGAATCTCATGATATTCATTTCAAGAATACATAACAAGCTGGCTCTGATCTGTGGCTTGGTCATTATCTAGGGTCTATATTATATCCTCGAATGCTTAAAAAAGCGAACGCTGATTGATCGAACTTATTTTCGCGACACTGCAAAATATCGAAGCAGCAGAAACTCAAATTTTTTCCTAGGGAAAGAATTCGGTTGTCCGTTTCTGTTGCTTTGGTATTTTCAGTGTTATGGTGGAAAGTTACCGGTTGGATTCAGGTAAGTGTGCGATTGTGTGGATGTGAGTGTTAGGGTGATTTAGGTGAGTTAGGGTTAGGGCTCGGGTTAGGTGTCTGTGCGATTGAGTGGACATGAGGGTTAGGGCGGATTTAAGTGAGTTAGGGTTAGGGAGTAAGTGAGGTGAGTGTGTGATAGTGACGGACCTTAGGGTTAGGGTTTGGGTTAAGGTAAGTGGGTAGTTAGTGGTGTGTGTATAGTTTAGTGTAGGATTAGGTATCAGATTTTAGGTGTATGTGTGTGGATTTCTTTTTGTTTGGTGTGCTTGTGTTGTGTGTATGTGCTTTGGATCAGCGATTTTTTTCCCTGGGAAAAAAATCGCTGATCTGACAGTTCAAGATTGTAAGCTTTCGCTTAAATTAGGTCGATCAATCAGTGTTCGCTTTTTTAAGCGTTCAATGATATAATATAGACCCATTATCTATAGTTTCACTCTCTCTCTCTGTGTCTCTCTCACCCATTTCTTCCTTGGATAGTGATTGAAAAAGAATCCATTTCAACAGTTCATTCACCCAATTAAAACAAACAAAAAAAAAAAAGCAAGCAAATAATAGAACTGTGCCATGTAGATAATGTTTCAGTCAAAATAATGTGCAAGGTCCTTCTATACATACCATCTGTAGAACTGTGATGCAGGGTACAGTTCTGTTCTGCATAGGTGGAAATATTTACGGAAGAGTGGAATTCTGCTGAACTGTTGTCGGTTTCACACATCTTACATTTAGTGAAAGACAAAAAGTTGTTGCAACAGATACAAGTGGAAAAAGGCCCCCTCCTACTACATGACAGGAAATTAAAACCAGTGAGAAACCTACTTACTACGTTATTTAGTAAATGCCTGAGTAAAACAGAACCATGGTTAGTTTGCAGTCCATGATGACCTTAAGAAAGAAGTTATACATATAACCCCAATCCGTGGCATCTCATGGAGCTACCATTTATGTTCTTAATCCTCTGGAATTGCTAGTACTGAGAAAAGTCAGGTATTAACATTAATATTACTCATTGACGGTTAAACAAAAAGGTATTTGATACTTATTAATCCTAATTTAACCACAGCCTCTGGACTGTCATTGTCTAGATAGAGTGGAGGACACCAACAGTCATCCCTCTGCATAAAGGGGGACTATCTACTGACCCGGGAAATTACAGACCCATAAGTTTGATTGGTCTTATATGTAAGGGTCATGGAAAGAAAAATCATGGACCTGATAAATTATGATATAGGAAACCTCCAAAAAAATGGACCCATCCCAGTTTGTTTTTGTCATGGGCACGTCATGCCTACTGAATCTGGTTTGTTTCTTTGAGAAAGTCACTAAGGCTATGGATAAGGGTAAAAGAGTACATACTGCCTACCTCGACCTGGCTAAGGCATCTGACATAATTCACAACTCAGGTATTACAAATAAACTCACAAAACTGGGTATAAATCCCTATATCACCAGATGGACATAAAAGATCTGTCAAAAAGCACATTGAAGTTCATGCTACTCAATGCTAGGAGCCTTAAGCTGAAAATGCACTCACTGGAGGCTCTCCTCACACTGGAAGATTCTGATGTCTGTGCAATCACAGAAACTTGGTTCAGGGCTACAGAGAGAACCCCTGCCTTACCAGGCTATAACTCATTCCACACTTCCTGACCCCAAAATGAGGTCAGAAAGACTAAGGGTGGTGGAGTCTCTCTCTTCATTAAGGATAGACACACTTCCAGACTGGTTTACCAGCATGACGCATTGGAATTACTCCAGGTGCAACTGATAGTTGGCAAGAGACCCATCCAAGTTATAGCAAGATATAGACCCCCCTCCATGACTCAAAACACCCACTCCTCCTACCTGGACCTATTTGACTCCATCAAGGTACCCCCTAACACCCTGATCCTTGGTGACTTCAACTACCACACCATAGACTGGGTGAACTATTCCTGCACTAATGCACTCACCCAATGATTCCTTGACTTAATTAATTCTAAAGCCCTAGACCAGCTGGTCTCATCCCCCACAAGGGGAGATAACATTCCGGATTTGGTTATTCAGGCTTGTGTTCTGGGCCTAGTTGGTGGTTTGCAGAGGCTGTGAGTCTGAGCACATGTTCCAGGCCACCTTAGTTTAGCAGAAACCATTTTGCATTGCAGTGAGAGTGTAATGTTTATGGTCATTGGCTGATTGAGGTTACCTGGACTACAGCTTGGAGTAAGCACCTCACTGGTTCTTTCGAGCTTTTTTTAAAAGTTGTTTCAAGTTTCAACTTTCTGTTACTTAAGAGGTTACCTTGTGAGTGTTTCGGCTATTTTACACAGAGTTAATCAGAGGAAGGTCACTGAGCAAAACTCTGATCTGTGATATATAACTTTAAGTATCCTGTTTTTTGCTTATTTTTACTAGTTATTACTTAAAAATATTTATAGCACTTTTACTGTCTGCTGCATAATTTTACTGTATTTTATAGCTATAAACTAATCTAGACAGTTGTACTAAAATTTTCTGCCTCACAGGGCCTGATAAATAAGGTTTTTACTGTCACACTCTTTGTAAATCTTTTCTAGCTAGTTTCACTGTGTGTGAGGTATTAACTGGAAGTTTTCTCCATTTGTTAAACATCTGTTTGTGTTTGTTTGTTCTCATTTCCTTCCAAGGAGTGTATCATATAATTGGTTTGGTTTACCCTTCTCCCTCACTATTGGTATCCTGTTATTATACTTGGTGGCTTTGCAGTTGCCCACCCCTACTGTAAATTTGATCTCGGACAGTCCTCCCAGTCTAGTGTCATTCTATCTAATACAGAGAGAACATTTGAGAAGGCCAACCCACTTAATTTCTTAATCTTGAATTATCTTCTGCTCCTCCTTTCTCTCTTTCTACTTTACTAAAAAAAAAATAAATAAAACTTTGATACAATCTCTGTGTTCTGACTGAGTGTGCTTATCAGCTGATAAGTATATTTTTGGCACTTTTTAACTGTTCAGATTTGAATAAAACAATAATTGAATTCAGTTCAGAATACATTTTACATAAATTGCATTTATTTAACCTGTATTTGCTTAAATACTGCTACACCCTTGTGTGCTAGCTTGCACTGCAGTTGAATTGTTTTTAGTGCTGTTTTGACTGTTTTTCTGTAAAAACAATTCTAAATTCTAAGTTTGTTTCCTACCTTTCCTGTAACTAGTCTAGTCCCGATATAGATATGCTGTATCCAGGACTGTTTGTAAGCTTCTGAGCCACCCCAAGCCTTTCTGTGTTGGAGGGAAGCCTTTTAGCTTATCAGTGGGAATGGTAAGCACTAGATAAGCCTGTCTACCACAAGAAGAGTGGTTTCTGGCCCAGAAATTGTAGCATAGTGGCAGTTTGGGCAGTTTTTCCACCTCTTTCAACTTTCTGGTTTAAAAGCCCACGTTTGCGCTTTTCCCTCCTTTCCTGTAACTAGTCTAGTCCAAATACAGATTTGCTGTATCCAGGACTGTATGTAAGCTTCTGAGCCCACCAAGCCTTTCTCTGCTGGAGGGAAGCTTTCTAGCTTATTAGTGGGAGCAGTAAGCACTAGGCAGCCTATCTACCACAGGAGGAGTGGTTTCTGGCCCAGAAATTGTAGTTTATTGGCCGTTTGGGCAGTTTTTTCATCTCTTTCAACTTTCTGGTTTAAAAGCCCGCATTTGCACTTGTTTCACACATTTCTTGTAACTAGTCTAGTCCAGATACACATTTCCTGTATACAAAACTGTTTGTAAGCTTCTGAGTGGTGTCAAAGTCTGCTCTTCAATTTTTCCCTTAGATCTACTAGTTCACTCCTGTCCTGCACTTTTACTAGCTTATTAATCTAGCACTTTACCAGACTTCTTGTAGCAATTATTGTAGCACACAAAAGTGCTACCAGCACTAAAGATTCTACAAGGAAACAGCTCCACTACCTATTATTAATGCCCACCCCTCCAGGCATGTCTAAAGGTCAGTTCCCTGTGCATTCTCCTATTAACCTGGTGAAAATGGGCATCCTGAGGCAATGTAGCAACTGCCTGATGTACACTGACAACCCTCTCCTCTTACCTCCCAACACTGAGACCTGTGAGAGATGCACTTATATATCCAAATTGGAAGCCATGCACTCTCCAGCCAAGACTGGAATAGCTGGTCAAGAGGAGAAGGTCAACACTTGCACCACACCACATGGAACATATAGCCCTCCAGAAAACATGCCAGCACTGCCTTCACATAAAAACACAAACCGCACACCCACCTTCATGGAGGCTCTAAATAAAAATCTACCCAAACAGCAGAGACCTCCAAGGCAGAAACGGACTCGACCACCACAACACAACACTAATCATGAGACACATAACTCTCCTAAACAGTCTACCACTCAACCAAAGCCCCTAAGGCAAAACAGCATGCCCAACACACTAGTCATAGGTGACTCGATAGTGAGGTACACTGATGTCCCACTCACTACGTTGAATAAGGAGAAAGTAACAGTCAGCTGCCTGTCAGGCACTAGGATCCACCACATAACATATGCACTCAGGTCCCTCAACAGCAGGTACAAATATGACTCTGTCATTGTACATGTGGGTGTAAATGTCCTGTAACGTACCTCCCTGGACTACATGAAAAGAGACATGAAGGAGCTCTCGGATTATGTAGCCCAGGCAGGTATGACCCTAGCCCTGAGCAGCATCCTACCATCACCCAGGATGATACCACAGTACAAGCAGAAAATGACTGATTTCAACAATTGGCTAAGTTTCTGGTGTCATTCTAAGGGGATCCAGTATCTGTCTCCCTGGGATGACATGACTGACAGACCTCGATGATTTTCCAGAGATGGCCTGCATCTGTCACCCCTGGGCTTCTGGATACTGTCCAAGGCTTTTGCCACCCCTATAGTGCCTTTTTTAGGCAGTGATCCAAAGACCAAATTACCACCGTAACAGCTACAAACAAATGCAATCTAAGGGTCATGCTGCTCAACGCTAGAAGTCTAAATCTCAAAATGCACTCACTCGAAGCACTCCTTAAAATGGAGAACACTGACATTTGTGCCGTAACAGAGACCTGGTTCAAGGCAGCAGAAAGCAACACTGCACTACCAGGCTATAACTCATTCCACACCTTTCAGCCCCAGAACTTGGATCGAAGCTCCAAAGGCAGTGGTGTTTCCATATTCATAAAGGATCTGCACACCTCCAGACTGGTAGCCCAACATAATGCATCTGAGATACTTCAGGTGCAGCTAACATTGGGTAAGACAGCGATTCAGGTCATAACCTACTATAGGTCCCCAACCATGTCCAAAGACTCACAGTCCACGTTCCTATGCACCCTGGAGAATATTAAGGTCCAACCTAACACTCTCATACTGGGCGACTTCAACTACCCCTCCATTAACTGGAAAAACTACTCATGCACCAATACACTTCCCCAACATTTCCTGGAATTCATTCATTCCAATGCCCTGGACCAGCTCATTCTTACCCCCACTAGAGGTAGCAACATTCTTGACCTGGTCATTACTAACATGGGTGACCGTTGCTCTACACCAATAGTCAACTCCTCCCTGGTTAGATCTGACCACAAACTAATCACCTTGGAAATCCACATACCTCCCACCCCTCCACTCCCGCAAAGGTAACCACCATGAAAAAATTATCCAAAGCTAACTTGGGCTCCTAAAAACAGAGGTGGCCAACTTCATAGCACCCATGCAAATGGAGATCAGTTGCATGACCGCCAAATCATACACCTATGCACTGTACGAACACGTACACAAATGCATGGATCTCGCCATGCCCAATAGAACCAAGACACTCTCCTCCAAAAAAAGGAAGCCAATCTGGTGCTCCCTTGCCATAACCAAACTCTATAACAGAAGAAGGAAACTGATGCAGAATAAAGTGAAGTCCCAAGACTGGAAAAACTCCCTTATCAGCCTCAACAAAAAGTTGAGATCCCTCATCAAATCCTCTAAAGCTAGCTATGAAAACAGAATTGCAGCAGAGAGTAAAGACAACCACAAGTTCTTCTATAGTTATGTAAAGAATCTCCACGGCAATACCCAGATTTGCTCTGCACAATGGTATCTCCAATACTGAGCCAATAGATATTGCCAATATACTGGCCGAGAGATTCAGTGCCAACTTTATCCCCCCCCCCTCAAGGGACAAGTCACAATACCAGTAGATTGCCAGGCACCCAGTATTACTGCTGCACAGGCTAAAACAGCGCTGTCCAAGGCCAAGAATACAGCTTCTATGGGACCTGGAAATATCCCTGGCTGTGTTCTACATGAACTACAGAGTGAACTGGCACCTCATCTGTGTGCCCTGTTCAATCACAGCCTCACCTCAGGCTTTGTCCCTACCGAACGGTGCACTGCTACAGTCATTCCTCTCCACACAGGAGGAGCGACTGCAGACCCTGGGAACTATCGCCCCATTAGCCTGATGAGTCTGATATACAAAGCTATGGAACGTATCATCATGGACCTAATAAACAAGGATACAGGGAATCTCCAAACTGGATCCCACAGAGTTTGGTTTTGTGAAGGGTAGATCATGCCTGCTCAACTTGGTCAACTTCTTTGAGTCAGTCACCAGAGCTGTGGATGAAGGCAAGGTGGTTCATACAGCCTACCTTGATCTGGCCAAAGCCTTTGACACCATTCCCCACACAGGAATCACAAAAAAACTCCTTAAGCTAGACATCAACTCCTATATCACTAGGGTGGTTGCAAACTGGCTCAGAGGTAAAACCCACAGTGTGAAAGTAGCTGACTCCAAGTCAGACTGCTGACCAGTAACGAGTGGAGTCCCACAGAGTTCGGTCCTGGGTCCTCTCCTGTTTGGTATCTTCTTCTCTAAAGTTCAGGCCAACACAAAGGGACTCTGGCTTACAAAGTTCACAGACGATTGCAAGTTGGGAGCTATTATTAACTACCCAAGTGATGTTGACATCGTACAGAAAGGGCTCACTGAGACCAACGACTGGTGTCAGAACCATGGCCTTAAACTCAATGTGAAAAAATGTGTCATCATCCCCTTTGGAAAAAACCTGGTTCCCATGAATTACCACATCGATGGTAGTCCACTGAACACGTTATAAGAGATCTGGGAACACAGGTTGACAGTAACCTCTCTTTTGACCACCACATTGCCACTGTGGCCAGAAAGTCCTTCTATGTGGCACATCTCATTACTAAGGGCTTTGCATCCAGGAAGAAAGAGGTCACTGTCTCCCTCTACTCTTCCCTCATTAAGCCAATCATTGAGTACAACGCCCCATTTGGCATGTACCTCACTAAACACCTACAACAACTGGAGAGGCCGCAAATGTACCTAGGCCTTAAACATTTGTCCTATATGGACAGACTTAAAAAAACTCCAACTATTCTCTGTCTCATATTGCCTACTTAGAGGCAATCTTTGCTTGACATACAAAGCCATGTCTGATCCAGCTCTGTTAGAAATGCTACATCTAAAGAAATTCCAATCCCTCCGCACCACATGCTCCAGAGACCTCAACCTCATTGCCACAATCAACAGGACATGCTGTTGGGACAGGTTCATAACCGAGACACTGACCATGCTTTGGAATAGTCTTCCCATACATGTCAAGCAGAGCACCTCATTGGCCCTCTTCAAGAGAAATCTTGATGAGTGGATGGGAAATAGAAAAATGACCACAGGGATCACTCCAGTGGCTTTACTCAACAGAGGCACTGGGAACTAAGGTTGGGTGGCATATTGCCAGGGTAATCCTATAGGCTAGGCTTGTATAGGCTCCAGGGCCATTAGCCTAGTACACACCTATGAACCAACATGGGCGACAGGTGCACCACTCCCATAGTATGTTCTTTCCTGGTGAGATGAGATCATCAGTTTGTCTCAATCAAAGTTTCTATCCCACCCAACCCCTCCCCAACCATAACCAAGTAAAAAAATTATCAAAAGCTGACTACAACCTCCTAAGGGAGGGTATCAGTAGCTTCACACCACTGCCCCCCTCACAGGATGCAGACAACTATGCTGAACAGTGTAGTATACAAGCACCTGTACAACTGCATGGACTTAGCTATACCCAACAGAACTAAAACCTGCTCCTAAAGGAAACACAAATCTGTCTGGTGGACATCCTCTATCAACAGGCTTTACAACAAAAGGAAGAAACTGTTGCCCAAGGGTAAAAAGGAACAAATTCCAAACTGGAAAAGCTCCCTCCTCTGCCTCAACAAGCAAATTAGATCACTAGTAAAAACATCCAAAGCCAGTTATGAGTTGAAACTAACGTCTGAAACAAAGGGAAACCACAAGTCCTTCTTCAGTTACGTTAGGAACCTCCATGGCAAAGCCCAAGTTTGTTCCGAATTAGTACTTAATGGTACCACTTACATTGATCCTGCTGACTTACCCAGCTTGCCAGCTGATAGGTTCAGTGCAAACTTCACCCCCTTATCACCCCCCAAAGGCCCAGTCAACATCCCCGATACTTGTCCCACACCTCACATCTTCGTAGATCAAGTGTTAAAGGCTCTGTCCAAGGCAAAGAACACAGCTTCCATGGGACCTGATAGTATCCCAGGCTGTATTCTGCACCATCTCCAGCAAGAATTAGCTTCGCCATTGACCACCCTATTCAATCACAACCTAATTACAAGCTTCATTCCAGCACAGTGAAGAAACACCATTGTCATCCCCTTGCACAAAGGTGGTGCCACTACTAACCCAGGAAACTATCACCCCATTAGCTTGACAAGTCTGATCTGTAAAGCCAAGGAGCATATTATTATGGATCTCATAAACAAGGTCATACACAATCTCCAAAACATTTGACCCCACCAAATTCGGATTCATCAGGGGCAGATCTTGCCTAATGAACCTAGATGACTTCTTTGAGGCTGCCATGAAGGCCCTGGGTGAGGGAAAGTCAGTACATACAGCTTACCTTGACCTGGCCAAGGCCTTTGACACAACCGCCCACTTGGGCATCATCGAAAAGCTAACACAACTTGGTGTTAATCCCTATCACATCAGATGGGTGGACAACTGGCTCACAGATAGGACCCACAAGGTCAAAATAGGTGCCACCACCTCTGATACCAGACCTGTCACTAGTGGTGTTCCCCAGGGATCTGTCCTGGAACCCCTACTGTTTGGCATCTACTTCTCAGAGCTCCAGGCAAAGACAAAGGGCCTGTGGCTGACCAAGTTTGCAGATGACTGTAAGTTGGGTACTGTCATTGACTCCCCAAATGATGTTAACATACTGCAAGAGGGTCTTACAGCTACAAATAACTGGTGCCAAAGTCATGGCCTTAAGTTAAATGCAAAAAAATGTATTATCATACCATTTGGCAAAAATACAACCCCTACTGATTACCACATCAACGGCAACCCCCTAAGCACACAACTTGTAATGAGAGACCTGGGTGCTCCGGTTGACAACAATCTCACATTCGACAATCATGTGGCAGCAGTGGTCAGAAAAGACTTTTAATTGGTTCATCTCATAAGTAAAGTGGTTGCATCCAGAAAAAAGGAGGTTATTACCTCTCTGTACTCCTCCCTCATTAGACCTATAATTGAGTATAACACCCCATTTGGTATGTACCGCTCCAAACACCTGCACCAACTGGAAAGGCCACAGAAATACCTCACAAAGAGAATCCATGGTCTCCAACACCTATCCTGTGTGGACAGGCTCAAATCACTATCACTCTACTAAGCATCATACAGATTGCTCAGAGGTTATCTGTGTCTTGCCTACAAGGCAATGTCGGACCCTGCCCTACTAGAGGTGCTCCATATCCGTAAGTCTAGCTCCTCGTGCATTACCCCCTCGGTAGGCCTAAATCTAATATGCAACATCAACAAAACCTGAAGAGACAGGTTTGTCTCCCAGAGTCTGTCCCATCTGTGGAATAGACTTCCCATACATGTCAAACATTGTACCTCCCTGACCCTCTTCAAGTGCAACCTTGATGAGTGGCTGGGAAACCAGAAATTTGTCCCAGGAGTTCCACCTTTGTCCCTCATTGACAGGGGTGACAGGTGCTGACTGAAGTTTGTTTTTTGGGGATAAACTCTTGGTTAGGCTTGTAAGGGCCCCAGGGCCATTAGCCTAGTAACCTCCTATGATCCTATGAACAGCCAGTTGGCTCATGGATAGTACACATGTGGTTAAAGTGAGTGAATCCAGATCCAGCAAGTGGACAGTTACTAGTGGTGTGCCACAGAGTTTGGTACTGGGACCTCTCCTGTTCAGAATATACTTCGCTGAAGTAAAGGCTTATGTGAAGGACCTCTGGATGACAAAGTCTGCAGATGTCTGCAAGCTGGGCGCAATTACTTAATCCCCCAGCAATGTAGGTATCCTTCAGGAGATTCTAGATCAGACAAATGATTGGTGCTAGAACATGGCCTAAAACTAAATGCAAAAAAATGCATCATCATACCCTTTGGGAAGTCAAATACCCCTGCAAATAACAACATCAATAGCACAACCCTAAGAGAAGACTCAGGTCAGAGATCTAGGTACACAGATATATAGTAGCCTGAACTTTGACCACCATGTGTCCACAGTGGCGGGAAAGTCCTTCTATGTGGCACAACTTGTAAGTAAAGGAATGGTATCCAGATCCAAGGAAATTAAAGTCCTGCTGCACCCAGCCTTCATTAGACCAATAATCAAGTATGGTGTGCCATTGAGCATGTACTTGACTAGGCACTTACAGAAGATGGAGTGACCTCAAAGATTTCTCATAAAGAAAATACAGGGTGTAAACAACATGTCCTATGTGGACAGACTAAAAGCCTTATCCCTTTACTCTGTCCATACGGACTACTAAAGGGTGACCTATATCTGACCTATAAGGCACTCACAAATCCAGCCCTGATGGAGCTGCTACACATCTGCAAGTCAAACAGTGCAATGGTCACCCCATCTGGTGATCTAAGTTTAGTCAGCAACTCAAATAAAAAATTCTGGAGAGACAGATGTGTGTTTCAGAAATTGTCTCTTATTTGGAACACGCTTCCTATTCACATTAAGCAGATCCCTTCCCTGGCCCTGTTTAAATGCAATATGGATCAATGTATGGGGAATCACAAATTCACACCTGGGGTACTGCCTATATCCCTTATGGGTAGGGGGCAGTCTTTAAGATACTTAAGGCATGGGCACAAATCCATGCCATCCTCTTTCCCCAGGGGCCATATATTGGGTAAAATTGAGTTATACTGGCTAGGCTTATAAGGCTTCTTAAGCCATCAGCCTACTAATCTCCTATGAACCTATAATAAACAGGCTATGTGGTGTGACATTCTACTATTTCCAAACACATTATCTTGGAAGAAATTCAATTTGTTGGTTTACTCCAAGCAGTCACACTTTAGGTTACTCTCATCAGCACTGAAATCATTGATTAAAGCAGTCCAGAAAGGTTTCAAAATAAAGCAGACTACTAAATGGTTATTCAATTTGCTCCCTGTAGACAATTTCAGACATTGAGGTATATGGTTTCAAATAATTAATAAGCAGCTTAGGGAATATAAAGAGCTGAAACTGTGGGAACAACTTTCGGATGGAGATACTGTCTTAACTTGGGGCTCCTTTCATGATAAATATGGATTAACCAACATGAAAAAGGAGTTATACTAGATTAGTCAGTAAACTTAAAAAGCTGAACTTAGGTTCCATCCAGATTGCGGACAGGCCCTGTTGGGTGAACTGGTTAATCAAGACTCATCAAAGTGAGAACAACAGCAAGGGAGTGATAGGTAATCTTTATAGGATTTTGATTACTGCTCTCAGGAAGATGCTTAATAAATACAGAAATCTGTGGGAGCATCAGTTAAAGCTTCAGGTATGAATAGAGAAGTGAGGGAAAATATTGCTACATCCATGGTATGCTACAAGATCAAGAAAATTTAGGTTTTTGGATGCCAGTGTCTGTGTAAATATTTTTGTACCCCATCTAGGCTTCAAAAGATCTATTCCATTGCTTCACCAGGAAGTTGGCACTGTAATGAGGAGGCTACTGGAGACTGGGTTCACATTTTCTCAGACTGTCCTGTTTTGGCCAACTTCAGAATAGCTTTGTAGGATTTATGTAATAGCATTTGTCCTGTAAAGATGAAAATTACTAAGTAGGTATATTTTTAGGGGATATGGACAGTTTTAAGAGTGATACTCATTGATTTAAATTATTAATTTACTGTTGATTGTACTGAAGAAGTGTATCACAAAACAATGGAAGTCAACTGTTTCACCAGGCCTTTTGAACATTTATTGGAAGATGGAAGAAGTTTCTCATCTCAAAACGAGTACTTCAGATAAGTATTTGAAACGAAAAGCTAAAGAAAAGTGGAAGTCTTGGTCTTTAGCCTTAAATAAGCTAAGATAGTCATTAATATTAGGTGCTATGAACCCTAGGCATGTAGTTATTATATGGTTATTTCTTAGATCACTGTAATCTGTTTCCCTGTGCTAAGGGATTATAAAAATTTTTAAGAAGATAGTGATAAATTATGTTATGTTGTTACCATAGATTATAATGTACGAATAAAATGTGTTAAAAAATGAATCATACTTATCAGAATCAGATGGAAGTATCTCTAGTGAAATGTCTTCACCACTGCTGATAAGCTCTATGGCACAGAGAGCTAAAGCCTTTACTATGACCCGAGTGAATAGAAACTTGGAAGCCAGAGGAGGTGGTTTGGGGAGGGTGGGGAGTGAATGGTTGGTACCATCTCTTCCATCCTGGGAGAAGGGAAGCAGTTCTGCCCACTTCAGTGTCAGCTTTTACTGGAGAGAGTGGTGCATGCATGCAGTACATGAGATGGAGACACACTTTTTGATCTGCCAAGCTGGCTTTGTGCAGTAACCTTCATAAGGCATGTACTGGAAAGTGCAAACCAACAGGAGGATGTGCTACAGACTCTTATTTCTATTAGAACATGTTAGCCACTGAGGGAGGGTTCACAGCTACAAAAAAAAAAAAAAAAAATTTAAACATGATGTCAAAGATATGGGATGCATAGCTAGGCTTAAAAAGGCTCCCGTGGTCGTTAGCCTAGTACACACCTATGAACCTTGCTGAAAAAGGAACTATGGGGGGGTGCAGAAAATATCTTTGCCAATATACAGAAGCTCCAAGGGGAGAGATGGACAGACTATTCCCTAATAAAGCAAACAGGACTGTCAACCATCTCCCTCCAAGCTGTCACATACCTGACCACACCCCCTCCCCGAATGACACTCATTACTGAGCCAATTGATTAATCTCATTATTTTTTGTTTGTATTATGATATAATTCACCATGATAGGAGGAGGCTGCTCAAGAGTATTTGCTTACCAGTCTTTATTAATATACACAGAGATATTAGTTATGAGTCTTTCATATCATCCATGGAACATCAAAGACTGGTCACTCCCACATGTGGAACAACCAGGTCATGTGCATATTTAAGATGAAAGGATCTAACAACCTTGGTGACATTGTGAATTTTGGCATTTGTTTTATAGCTGGCACTTGACAGATATTATCTTTGCTGACTTGTTTAGTGGAGTGTCAGTATGTTTAGCTATTGAATCACCTATGACAAGGAAGTTTTCACATGTGGCAGTATACTCTGGTTGCTTTAAGGACTTCATATACCATTTTGGTGTCTTAAGCTTGTGGTAGCAAAACTAGTATGCTTGGGATGTGATGTAAGATTGTGTTGCTGAGTTCTGCATCTAGAAGAGATTTATTTTAGTACCCCAGCATATGTAGGTTTGGTGTTATGTGTGTGATGTGGTGGGGTAGGTGTGTACTGAGCACAGGCATCATGGGTACATGAGAGATATGAGAGGTTTGGGTCCAAGTTAAACATATCAATACCTATTCACAACTGGATTCTGTGTCTAGTAACAATAAGGAGTTGTCTGAGCATAAAGATGTTCCTATGCTGTTTTAAAGTGTCTAATGTAAGTAGGCTGGCAGCAGAAGGTGTACATGTAGACTGTGGTTTGATGACTAGAATTCAGATGGGGGTGGTAAATACAGTAGGTTCTGGGGAGTATGCTAGGTGCAATACAACAAGAGTAGTCATGATGCTTGCCTAACAATATAGGAGTAGGGATTAAAAAGGATTTGGTTATAGTAGCTAAGGATATATGGGAAGATAAAAAACAAAAGATAATACAAAAACTGAGAAGCTGGAAGCTCTTGCCTAAGGATGTGAATAGCAAGATACAAACAGTAAAAATGTTTTTAGTCCCTTTAGTTTTATACACAGGTCAGACATATTTTTTATCAACAAGAGGAGAAGTTGTGTATAGTAATTAATAAAGAGTTTAAGTATTTTATTTTGTAGAAGAAGAGGGCAAGAGTCATGACCCACCAATAAAAGTGGTATTTACTTACATTCTGGTTCCCTCTGGATCATCAGTGTTGTGTTAATATTGTCAAATGTTTGCCTCTCCTCCACAAAACCACACTGATCCGTATCTATCAATTTTCGTATCAGTTTTGCCATTCTTTTAGCCATTATAGACATAAACACTTTATAATCATGGTTTTAGTATTGAAATGGGCCTGTATGAAGCTGGATCCGATGGATCATTACCCTTTTTTGGTATTACCATTACCACTGCCTTCTTCCAGGATGCTGGTACTTCTCATCTTAAAATACTGTTAAACAAAACCTTCCAGTTCTTTATCAGTTTTTCCCTCCTAACTTCCAAACTTCCACAGGAATACCATCTATTCCTGGGGACTTTCCTGTGGATTGGTTATACATAGCCATTTTTATCTCATCTCTTCCTATCTTAACTGTTAGTAATTGATCCTCATCTACCTCTAACCTAGGCATATTTAATTCTTCCATAAACATTTCATTTGTACCTTTTCTTGATTTCCATATTTCTCTGCTTTATACAAACTTTTATAACATTTCTGAAATATGTCTAATACTTCTACATGATCTTTTATCTTCCTTATAGGCTGCCTAAGCTTGGTGACAGCCCTTTCCACTTTCTGTTGCCTGAGTCGTTGTGCTAAACATTTTTGTGCTCTAGAATTATTATCAAAAACAGTTGCTTAACAGCAATCTTTCTAAACTCGTGCATATTATTGATGTAATCCCTTATTTTCTGTTTAGTATTCTGCAGTGGCTCCTTTTCTTGTTCTGAGAGATTCCCTCTATTTTGCAATACTTTTAACATTTTTCAGTCCCTCTAAATAATTCTTGCTAGTTCTTAGCCATATCTCCCTTTCCTTTATTTCCACCCTAGTTTTAAACTCCACTTTAATTTTATCTCACTCCCTATCTATATTTTCAGAAGATCTTCTCTAGGAGCTCCTGAATTAATTCCAAAACCCATTCCTTAAATTCTTCTCTTTTCAGCAGATTGTTTTTTTCCTCTTCTATCACTATTGGAGCTCCTCTTGGAATTCATATAAATGGTTCTCTTTTCCTTTGCCCCATATATTCCACTGAATAACCACTCTGAAAGCTTTATTTATCAAATTCACATGTTCAGGTCTTTCCATGTAAGTCTTCCGTACCATAGCTATTTGAACTCTACATGTTTTAATACAGTTCACTGTTCTTTATTTTTTATATTTATCTGTAGGACCATTCAGATTGAAAGACATTACAGAAAGCATCATTTTCTTATATAGTTATTATTACCACCTTTTACATATAACTGCTTGTTTGTTAAATGTCTAGTTCCAACTTTTATGTTACATGCATATACTGTTTGCCATTTTGGTCTTTTGTACAGTTGTTTCTTGTCATATCCATTTGAGCCTATACAACATCTTACATAACTTTTTATTTTTTTGTTTGTTTTTAAATCCCTCAAACAGAGCAAACAACCCCCAACCTCCTCAAAACCTTTTAACTTAATAATAACACACAAAACTATGCACATCTTCAAATATTGATGTTTTTGCTTAATAATAAGAACAAAGGCTCTACGTTGATAGCCACACAGACAGGCTAGAGTTAACCAGAAAGAAAGGTTAGTCATGTTAAGATGCATGGTACTGTCTGTGCTATTAATAAGTTATTTTTGATGTTGTCTATCTTTATAGCTCTCCCAGCTGAGAAAATACTTGAATGCTTTCAGTAAACATTTTCTCCAAGCCATTTCTCTTTATCAAATTGTCTTCTAGTGACATGCAAACCAGATACAAAATTGCTAAGGGTACCTTGTTTACCAGAAAAAAAGCCTTATAATATTCAATATTAATTTTCATTTACATGCTTCGTGATGAACTTGTTACTGGATAACGTCTAGGGTTTTAACCCGGTCATTTCCATATGCAAGCATGATGAAAAAGCACACTGATTTTTCTTTTGTCATACTCTCTTAACCAGCCATTTCCTCTCTCCCCCACTTCTTCTCACTCCCCCTTTTTTACATTGCAGTACCTACATTTCTTAAAACTGAACAAAGAAAAAGAAAGAAGAAGGGAGAAAAAGAAAAAAAACAAAAATACCAGTTTATATTAGTATCCCCATTGCATTTAAAAAAACTGAGAAAACTTTACTTCAAGTCTAATTGATTCTGCCTTATCTTTAAAGCCCTTCCAGGTGGGGAAAACCCCTAACTGCTTTCAGAGAACATTATGTCCTAGCCAAATTCTCTTTTCTTTTTTTTTCTTTTTCCTCAGCCAGTCCCATTCCACCAGACTGTCTCCAGTTTCTCTTTATCAGATTGTCTCCATGGAGACATGAGAACCAGACAGCCAATTTCTCTTTATCAGATTGTTTAACATTAATGACATGAAGTAGGGCATATACTTTCGAGTCCCCCACAAATCCAAGAAATTTTGAAAAAAGTCCAATATTTCCAGATTTTCTTGTTCTGTCATACTTTACAAATATAATTACTGCACTGTAATCCCACACTGAGTTATTGGTTTTATTACTGTTCTTCTGTATCACCCAAATCCTGTCTCTGCTTCATTTCCAACGTACTCTCAATTCTTCTAGTCAACTCTAGTGCTCCCTTCCATCTCTCCAACATTTTCCATTGAAATACTGGAAAAGGTTTCAGAGGTACAGTCTCTCTGTGGTCATTCTTACCAGAAGACCAAAAACCAGAATCTCCTTCTGTTTCACAGGTTACTTTTTGTTGGAAAAACTTTGATATTTCCTCCTTAGCATGCATGTCATCAAAAAATTATTTTGTTCCTCCAGGGAAGAATATTTTAAGGACAGGTAGATAGAGCAGTTTGAATCTCACACCTGCTTCTCAACATTACTCCTCTTCTGTCTGGTGTACAGTGTACAGTGAGAAATGCTTTCTGCAACTTTTTGAATATAATTTTTTGTTTATTATCGTTTCATTTGTCTATGGGATTATCTGCCTTCTGTGATAACTCAATGTTTGCAAATTTGTTCTGTTTTTTTTTTTTTTTTTGTGAATTTCTTCAACCTGCAAATGGTCTATAGTTATCAGTATACTAACCCTGTAAACAAACTAAATAAATGGTTATTATTCTCTGTAAGGATGTGCATACAAAATCCCACTCTCTCCTTATTTCTTGAACCCCCCCATTGACTTCACCTTCATCTCTTTCCACTTTGAATTATGCTTGTTTGTGTATATGTGTGTGTGTGTGTATACATATATATATATATATATATATATATATATATATATATATATATATATAAAACACTCCTCCAAACAAAAAGTGCGTGGTACTGTTAAAAGGTGCTCGGAATCCAAATCACATACAAAAACCAATCCAGCACTCAAAAATAAAAATCAAACAGCCATAGTAGGAAGAAGTTTATTAGGCTCACCTGCCCAACACAGACCGGTGACCGGTTTCGCTCAAAGCATCATCAGTGTGCAACATCATCAGGCTAAGCCCAGATTTAAATATATAAAGCAAATTTCCAACTTACAGAATTTAAAGATACATACACACAAATCTGTCCCTATCTGTAATGACCTAATACATTACTGTATAATATATTTACAATACTAGTATAAACACTTGCATTCCAAAAAAAAAAAAAAAAAAACAAATAGTCTCTCTAATAAGAGCTATTTGTTTTATATACCCTAACTATAAAACAAATTGTGTATTAATAAATAAATAAATAAATAAGTGAACCCTCCACCAAAAACTGCAACTGAGCCTATCCCTTGTCAAATGTAGAAAGACAATAACAATTAATAATATTATTGAATGGTACCAAATATTTTGTAACTTCCTTGCTGAATTATATACTTCTATATCTAACTAATCAACTATGCTGTTAGCATATTTAGTGTATATTATATTTAACTATTATAATTCTGCATTGTTCCAAATATAGTGGGACCATTATTTGTATTAGTATATAATACTACCTAAATCTACATTATAATGCCAAGGATGGCTATATTATCATGCTTATTTTACCAATGATCGTTCAGGCCAGGTTTAAATAATGCCCCCAAATTCAATATCCAGCTACGCTCTTTTTGAGTTAATATACGATGTTTGGTTATCTCATTTATGTCCTGCATCACTACCATATCCAATGTATCTATATAGTAACACCTCAATATGTTGACACAATGTCAACAGCAAGAAAGTTGACTACAAAAGCTTAGCAGTAGTGCAAGACCAGGGTGAGGGAATATTCCCTGGGGATTGTGCAATCTCAGAGTTAGTAAATATAATTAGCAGGGGGATATGTTGTTTTTTCTTGGATGCATGCAGCGAGGATTTTACTTGTGCATGTGTAGTTTAGCATCTGTGTTTCCACTGTTGACCTTTAGCAGTTGACATTGTAGTATGTCGACCTATATATATATATATATATATATATATATATATATATATATATATATAAGCCTTAATTGAGTAGCTCTAAAATATCCTTTTAAATCAAGTAATCCTAAACCACCTTGTTCTACTGGGAGGATCAACTTATCCCACTTAACTCTTGCCCTCTTCCTCACCCAGATAAATTCCTTCAACACTTTATTATTGTTCACAACGTCTCTAGTTAATATAAATATGCCTGACCTGTACATAAAGCTAAAGGAGCTAAACATTTTCACTCTTTTTATCTCACTATCCATATCTATAAACAAGAGCTTCCAGTTTCTCACTTTTTGTATTATCTTTTGTTTAGTCTCTTCCCACATATTCTTAGCTACCATAACAGAGGCCATTTTTATCCATACTCCTAAGTAATTCAACTTATTGTGTCCACATAAATATGAGCATAACTAAACTCATTTTTGCCTGAATACATATTTATGGCTACAGACTTTGTTTTACCTTTATTAATTTTATATCCCAGAAAGACATGAAACTATCTCACAATTATCCACAACACCAAGATGTCCTTTTCTGGATTTATCATGACCAAAATAATATTATCTATAAATAAAGCCATCCTTTCTTGATTACCATACCAATTATATCCTTGCATTTCTGAGTTATTTATTTCTTTGTAAATGGCTCCAAATCTAAAGCAAATAACAAATGGGAAAGAGGGCACCCCTGCATGGTTTCTCTGTTCAAATACAACAAATCAGAGAAAAGCCTTCTTACTTTAAGTTTTGCCTCCGATCCTTCATATATCATCCTAATTAACCTTATTATTGTATCAGGGATGCAAATGTTTCAGTTGCTGTGCTCATAAAATTCCAGTTTACTCTGTCTAATGCTTTCTCTGCATCAAGAATCAACAGCAACTAGGAATGTATTGCTTTAAATCTATTTCAGGACTTTGTATGTATTATAGTTTATTTTGGTTAAGTAATTATTATTAGTTATTAGACAATTATAATATTAATAATAAAAAATAAAAAAAAAATGAGTGAAAAAAAGAACCACCAACTGTATTTTCTTGCATTCTGCCTCCCTTTGATGCATCATTGTTTTATTAAAGTTGCCAAATGCTTACCTACCCTCCACAAAAACACTTGATCCATAGCTATAATTTTCGCAACACCTCAATCATTCCTTTAGCCCACTTTACAACCATGGTTTAAAACTGAATTGATTCTTATGAAGCTGGCTCTGAGGGGGTCTTTACCTTCTTTTGGTAATACAGACATAACAGCTTTCTTCCAAGATGCTGGTGCTTTACCACCTTTTAAAATACTATTCAACACTATTTTTTCAGATCTTTATCTCTTTTTCCTCCTAACTTCCACAGGAATACCATTTGTACTTGGAGACTTCCCTGCATTTTGATTACACATCATTTTTATTTCATCTCCACCTATCTTAACTATTAGTTGTTGAGCCTCATCTTCCTCTAACATTGGCATGATTAAGTCTTCTATAAATATTGCCATGTGTATTCTGTCTTGGTTTTCATGTTCCTCTGCTTTATACAACTTTTTATAAAATTCCCAAAATATCTCTAATACCTCTTTGGGATCTCTGGTTATTTTTCTTCTTGTAGGCTTCCTAAATTTGGTGACAGCCCATTCTACTTTGTGTTGCCTAAGTCATACTATCAGTTTTTGTGTTCTGGATTTATCATAAATAATTGCTTATAGCAATATTTCTAAACTCATACATATTATCCAGACTTCCTTATTTTCTCTTTAGCACTTTTCCTGATCTGTAATATTCCTGTTATTCTGCAGTACTTTAATCTTTGTTAGCCCCTCTAAACAATTCTTACGACTTCTTAACCATATTTCTTTCTCTTTAATTTCTACCTTATATTTAAACATCATTGTTTATTTTATCCCATTCACTAGCTATCCCTTCTGAAAAAAATTCTCTCTTCTATAACAACTCTTGAACAATTTTACCTTGCCATTCATTAAATTCCTCTCTTTTAAACAAGTAGGTAGGAAAGCACCAGTGCCTCATTTTTACTTCATTACCCTGCATTTTTATCATAATTTTATCAGTGTATGGTCTAAAATAATTATTGGATATGTGTTGATGTTTTCTATTAAATTCAGATATCCCTGTAAAATATAATTTCTCAACAGTCTAGCACAGTTATTGTACCTTAGGTAATATGTAAATTCTTTCCAGTTTCCTACTACTGAATTTACATATTCCATACATTCCATATAGGTCCTCCTGATACATCATCACTACTGCAAATCAAGTTACAGTCCACATCTATAAGTAATATTCCCTGCTGTAAGCTGTTTATTTTCCCAAAATTTTCTAAGGCTTCATAATAGCAGTCTTTAGTAGAATATAAATGTATGCCAGCATAAACTCCTGCCTTGCCAATAGCCCCTTACTATCACAACTCTGCCATTGTTTTTCTTTTCATCTTTTATCACTACTGCAGTAGTCCATTTTACAATTAGTATTGTTATCCTTCTTTTGCTTTCTCCCTGATATTCTGCTGAATATTCATCCTGAAATTCTTTCTTTGTCATTAGCTGCACTAATTGCAAACAATGCAGGTATATGAGTAACACTTCATTTATAGTGGTAGAACATCTAAACCACACCTTTTGGGCAAAAAAAATTATTATAACTGCAACAGTGAGTTAGTGGTTTACCTGGCAACCTGCGTCACATGTAAGAATTTTTATATAGGAAAGACCAAAAGAGTCCTTAAGCGTAGAGTATATGAGCATGCTTTGGCCATTCAAAAGAAGGATAAAAACAATGCTTTGGCCAGGCACACCATTACATATAAAGATTTTAAGAAGTTTGAATTTTTTTATTTTGGATGCAGTAAAAAAGGGAATTTTTTTGGGTGATTTAAACAACACCCTAGAGTGCAGAGAATCATTTTGGCAACTGGTGTTTGGAGCAGACCAGTCACCAGGACTCAATGAAGTCATCAATTTAAAATGTTTTTTAATGTACATATAGTTTTACTTAAATTATTATTATTTTTTTGATAGCAAGTGGATAGGAGCGAAGCTAGACAGCAAACAAATATAGTTCAAGTCCAACACAAAGCCCTTCAGAGTTTCAAATATTCCAAGTAATCCAAATAGAACCGCCAAGTCCTGTGGTAAATATTCTTTATTCAACAGACAAGCGCTTTCGCTGAGTACAGCTTCTTCAGGTCAATTCAAAAAACAAAATCAAGTCCCATAATATATAGGTAATCCAATTAAATTACAACAAAGTCAATTAAACATTTAAAAGTGTGGTGGTAATGAACACCCTACATTATTACAACTCAATGAATGACATGTTGAGTGATTGTTTTTATCAGATTGTTACATCTGAGATGACGAAGGATACCATAAGGCTGATAAAGGATACTCTATTAGACATTCATTTGAGTGGACTAATAGATAGAGACCTATATGAATACTTGATTATTAAAGAACCTATGATGCCAGTTATCCATGGTCTCCCTAAAATTCACAAAGATGCCACTAATCCACCCATGAGACCTATTGTCTCTGGTCGAGGATGGGTCACCGAGCATCTCTCGGTATACATAGAAAAGAATTTAAGACCCATCTTGAATAAAAATACATGTGTATTAAGAGATTCGAAACAGTTTCTATTGGACTTCTACGAATGCCTCAAGAGTCATGAGTCAGTGGGTGATTATATTTTTGTGACATTTGATATACAGTCTCTCTTCACTGTTATCCCCAATCAACTTGGACTCACTTATATATCTGACTATTTACATACACATAGTGATTACAGTGAAGTGAAAATAGATTTATTGGTTCATTTCTTAGAACTAATATTGGAGAACAACATTTTCATGTTTGATGATGCTCTTTATAGGCAGGTTGATGGCGTAGCTATGGGAACACCTTGCGCTAATAGCTACGCCAATATGTTTTTAGCCTGCTGGGAAGAGAAGGTACTATTCAATTTAGAAGCCTTCAAACAACATGTTATATTGTTCCGGCGTTTTGTGGATGATGTCTTTGTTCTATGGAATGGCACTGTGGAGCAATTGGCACTATTCTTGAATGATGTGAATGGTTTAACTAATTACCTCACATTTACTATGAATTTTTCATTAGATAAGATTGAATTTTTGGACCTGTATATAGAGAAACTATCGGATGGCTTGATCAATACTGGTGTTTTCAGGAAGACGTGCTATAGCAATTCTCTATTATTGAGATCTAGCATGCATCCCTCTTTTGTTTTTAAAAATATTATTAAGGGCCAAGCCATCAGAGCCTCTAGACTGAACCCGACTGAAGAGGGCTTTGATATGGAATTGGTGAATTTAAAAGGGAGATTGCTAGATAGAGGGTATGGTATCACTGAGATTGAGGACAATCTACATAATATACATGATTTAAGACATACAGCAGCAGCACACTATTTTGGACCGAATGAGGCTACAGACACACTTGGTAGAAATACACCTACTACCACTACTTCACCAGTTGTGAAATTTACCACTACTTTTACATCAGATCATTTTGAGATGAGAGAAATAATTGGTAAATTTTGAAAAATTTTCAAGATTGACAATGCCATTAGGGACATTGTTGGTGATGCCCCAAAGTTCCAATATAGGAACAGAAAAAATCTTAAGAGGATACTATGTTATCCGAGACAGGTTAAGCAGGTTACAACTACTAGACAGTACACAGTATCTTGTGGACATTGTAATTTCTGCTCATACATTGACAATTCCACTGAATTTGTACATCCTGATACACAAAGGATCTTTGATACCACTGCTACTGCTGACTGCATGACAAGCAATGTGATATATCTTGCAGTATGTCAGGTATGTACCAGTTTTTATGTGGGAAAGACGAACCGCAAATTTAGGGACAGAATAAGAGAACATGCATATCATATAAGGAAAGGATCGACCCACAATGCCTTAGCCAAGCATGTTAGCAATAATGACCACACACATACATTTCTGTTTAGAGCCCTAGAGGTTGTCACCCCGAACAAGAGAGGAGGTGACCTAAGGAATTACACTGAAAGCAGGGAGAGTGATTGGATAGTTAGACTGAGGGCTGACCATGGATCAGGGTTGAATGAGAGAGCATCCATCAAACCCAGGCTTAGGAGACGTAGGCACATTAAATAGACACTCTGCATCACATAACAGTAACTAGGAATAACATAATAGACCAGCTCTTGTATCTGTGAGTCTTGTACACACTAGTATATTGTTTTAATAAACTTATACAGTTCCACTTATACACATATTTGTCCCTTACATGTTCTCACATATATGTTTTTATTATAAGTGCTATAGAGGTTTTAATTTGAAGTAATATTTTATATGTTTTTATAAGTCTTTATTAACATTACATTTCCCTTTTAAATGTTTAATTGACTTTGTTGTAATTTAATTGGATTACCTATATATTATGGGACTTGATTTTGTTTTTTGAATTGACCTGAAGAAGCTGTACTCAGCGAAAGCGCTTGTCTGTTGAATAAAGAATATTTACCACAGGACTTGGTGGTTCTATTTGGATTACTTGGAATATTTGAAACTCTGAAGGGCTTTGTGTTGGACTTGAACTATATTTGTTTGCTGTCTAGCTTCGCTCCTATCCACTTGCTATCAAACTTTGTTTATTTTATTCCTGGATAAGGAGCGTTTATCTGCAAGTGTTCCTCCACGTGTTGAATATTATTATTTTTTTGTTTATAGATATATTCACATACACACACATAAATTTTTATAAAAGTTATAATCAAGTAGGAATATTAACATTTGCGAGCAACATACTAAGTTCAATTTTGCGAAAATTTATAATGGAAAAAAGTTTTTAATTGTATTATCATGACATCACTTCCTGTAACATTTGTATTTATACAACTTATCATGTAATTTCCTATGTTTCTGAAGACGTTCATGTAAATTAAAGGTGGATGAAAGCGCTAAAACTATTTTGGAGAGTGGTATTCATTTTTTGGTTGTATCAATTCATCAGCCGGGTTTGGTGTACCTTTGTTTTTGAAGTTGGAAGTTGGAACATTTCTATTTTTTTTACAAACGTGTCTCCTGCAGTAGTACTATTTGCACTCTGCATTTCTTAATATAATTCAATACTCTATTTTTTATCTATACCTGAAAAGCCATTCACATCCCAAGATAATATGGACAGAATAGCTATTATGATAGAAAACTGCTGATCGTCCTATTATACATGACAATTCTTTTGAATGCACATTTCTAACATTTGTCTTATATGTACACACTGTTTGTTAGGCTGATCTTTTATGAGTTTGTTGCATCTCATCTCCATTTGAACCTATGTGACATTTTTCAAAATGTTTTGCTTTAATGAGAACTCTCAAACAAAAAACTAAAAACATTTTCAGAACACTTGTATCCTCTATTAACTTAAAACATACACACACAAACCATGTAAATATTCAACAAATAAAACTTAATCCTCAAGAAAGAATCATCCTAAACTGAAGCTGTACCTGCAGGCATTACCTAATATAAAATGAAGGTTACCCATGCTAAAATACATGTCATGGCTGGTGTTCCCAGTTGCACTTGTTGCTGTCTGTTCATTGCGTATGTCTATTCTTCTCCCAGATGGGGATCTAATTTTCTGGTCTATATTACATGTTTGAAGAGTCATTTCAGCAAACAGCATTTTACATCGAAAATGTAATTCAGCAAACTGTTATTGTGAGATCACAGTACAGTGAAGATTGTAAAATTTGCCCTTTCCTCACTGTAGTGCAATCTCGGAGTTGGTATATATCATTAGTGAGGGGTGTGTGCGGGGGGTGCAGCCCCCCACAAGAGCGAGTTTGATGAATGGCATTTCCGATGTAAATGCTGTTCACTGAACTGACTTTTGGGGTTATGATATAGACTCCAATTTTCAAACCTACTTGCTTACAGAAATGATTATACCTTAAGAAAAGCACATTAATCTAGACACCTACCCTTGTAAAACCAAGTGAAATTATCTTAATTCTACATATAATACAATCAGTACACTTTTAAACTTCACCCCAACTACAGCAACTCAAGAGCACTGTATCATATCAACTTAAATTTGCTTTTATCCAGCCTTTCTTCTCTTGCCATACTGTAAAGCCTATATTTCTTACAACAATGAAAGAGTACGTATTTACTATATCATCTTTAGCAAATAAAAGTCTTTGAAAAGACGTTCCCCTTCATTTAAAATGCCCCACACTGCACACTATATAAAACTGCTGTACATTACAGCATGTAGTTTATATCACAATATGTTTATATTAATACTTATAAGAGAAAAAGCGTTTTACTTATTGTTGCTACTTTTTCCCTTTACTGTCCTTCTACACATTATAGCATATACTCCATTTTATGTTATTCAGGTCCACCAACAAGTTCAACAAAGTCAACAAAAGTCCAGTCTTTCTCAGTAACTTTTGCTTACAAAACCATGTTTCACAAAAGTGATTGATGCTTTATAGTCTCCCATTTAATCTC